>NC_058405.1:157965227-158066351 GCF_002201575.2 Neomonachus schauinslandi
AAAAAAAAAAAAAAAAAAAAAAGCCCCCAACTTAATTTCCAAGGTTTAAAAAAAGAAGGTTGTTTAGAAATTGTCATTGAAGTGCCTTAAACAGCTATATCTTCCTAGAATAGACCATAAAGAAAAAAAAAAATAGACCATTTAACATATGACATACCTGAGTACCTATCTTTTAATGTTATTTCTAAGAAAAAATGAGTTCTAATTTTCATTTTAGAAGTACATCTCTCCTCCCTTACTCCCTCCCACCAAAAAAGAAGTATATCTCTCTCAAGTTTGGCAGTGTGAGCAGAGGCTCTTTTACCTTCTAGTAGCACCAGAAGCTCTGATAATAAGGCAGAGCTTCCTTGGAGAGCCCCTTTGGTAGCTGTCTTGGCAAGGTGGTTTCTTGGTGGTAAGAAAGGAAGAAGGAGATGCACCCCAGTAATTTATACAATGGAATCGGAAGAAGTACCTCTTGAAGTTGGCATGAGGAAGACATTGTTTAAATGAATCCCCAGGTACAGAGAATTTGAGATCTTAAAGAATTACTTTACCCCATCACCAAGTCTTATAAATTCTGTCTCTTAAATATCGCTCAAATAAGTTCTCTCTTCACCCTGGCCTATTCAGATGCTGATATTATTTGATCTAGACTACTGCAGCGTTCTGCTAGCTGCTCTTCCTTCCTGTCATTAATCTCAGCTCATTCCAATCTATTATCCACATAACTGTCAGAGTGATCCATCTAAGCATGAGTGAGATCACAAAATTTCCTTGCTTAAAACCTTTCCATGATTTCCATGTCCTTCAGGAGATGCCACACACACTCCTTTGCAGGACTCAGAAATGTATTTAAGATAGAGCCCTTCCTTGCTTGCTTGGCCTCATCCTTTGTCGTTCTTTAACTCAAATGCTGTAGTACAGCTAATCCGCACTGCCTGCACTCTAAGTGTGATGCTGTCTTAGGCCTCATGCTTTGGCATATGTTGTTCATTCAGCAGCCTACCTCCTCCTGTTCATTGACCTCCGGTAAGTCTTCTCTCTCTTTTCCAGATTCCAACTACGTTAAGTACTCCATACTCTGTGCTCCATCCCGCTGTACTGGAGGTTTACTTTCATATTAGAATGTAAATTACAGAAAAATAATTGCATCCTGATCTGGCTTCTCCTACTAGACTCTACTTTTTTTTTTTTTTTTTAAAGCAGTGGCTATGTCTTTTATATTTGCCACCCCCCTGTTTAGTGAAGTTTTTGGTACAGATACTATATACTCAATAAAATTTTTAAAAAATACATGCCAGCTACCCAGTATGTAAGCTGTCAAGGTGGTGGCAGTCTAGTAGTTAGGACAGGTCAAATTCATATAACTAAAACACAAGGCAGATGTGCCACAACCGAGGTTTAAATGAAATGCTTTGGTTACTTTAAGGAGAGAGCTCCCAGTTCCAGTTTTGGGGTGAGGTGGGGGTACAACAGAATTGAGAAGGATCAGGGGAGGAGATGGCATTTGAGATGGACTCTGACGAGGAATTTTAATACTTGGAGCTGCAGCAAGTATAAGGAATAGGTTAGGTCACATACTGATATAGTAAAGCAGAGGGTGTAACACAAGATCATAGAGTAGTCCCACTGAGCATGTAAGAGAATATGGGAAAAAAGCTGGAGAAGTAGTTTAGGCTTTAAATACTGGCTAAGGAGTCATTTTTTAATTTAGAAGGCAACCGTAGTGTAATTAAAGGCAGTAATTAGCAGAAGAAAACTATTAGAGCAACTGTAATAGTCTGATGAGGAGTTACAAGGTCATCTTTGACAGGTAGTATAATATAGACAAGCAGACAGACCTGGGTCACTTATTAGTGACATGATCTTGAACGTGTTATTTAAATTCACAAACCCCAAATTTCCTCATTTATTTCAAAAGAATGTTGTGATTAAATTTATGTAAAGAGATTAGCATAGTGCTTGGCATGTACCAAGTGCTTGAATTAATCAGTGATAGTTCAGCTGCAACTGATAAAAATTCAACTAAAATCAGCACAAGCAAATAAGGGAAATTATTAAAAGGCTACTGACAAAATCAATGGAACAGAATAGAGAGCTCAGAAACAGAACCACACGTAGATAATCAAATGATCTTTGATGAAGGAACAAAGGCAATACAATGGAGCAAAGATAGTCTTTTCAACAAAAGGTGCTGGAACAAGTGTACATCCATATGCAAAAAAAGAAAAAGAAAAAGAAATGTAGACATAGATTTTATACCTTACACAAAAATTAACTCAAAACGTAACATAGACCTAAAAGTAAAATGCAAAACTAAAAAATTTCTAGAAGATAACATATGAGAAAATCTAGGTGGCCTTGGGTTTGGTGATGACTTTGTAGATCCAATACCCAAAGCTCAATCCATGAAAGAAAAAATTGAAAAGTGGGATGTCATAAATATTAGAAATTTCTGCTTCGTGAAAAACACTGTTAAGAGAATGAAAAGACAACCCACAGGCTGGGAGAAAATCTTTGCAAAACGCTTATCTGGTAAAGGATTGGTATCTGAAATCTGTATAGAACTCTTAAAACTGAGCAATAAGAAAGCAAACAGTCTAATTGAAAAAGGAAAAAGATTTGAGCAGACACCTCACCAGAAATGACAAATAAACATATGAAAAGATACTCAACATCACATGTCATCAGAAAATTACAGAATAAAACAATGAGATACGATTGCGCCTCTCTTAGAATGGCTGAAAGCCAAAACACTGACAACACCAAGTGCTGGCGAGGATATGGGGCAGCGAGAACTCTTATTTGTTGCTAGTAGGAATGCAAAATGGTACAGCCACTTTGGAAGACAGTTTGGCAGTTTCTTACCAAACTGAACATTCTCTTACCATATGATCCAGGAATTACACTTCTTACTATTCACCTAAATGACCTGAAAACTTACGTTCACATACAAAAACCAGTGCACAAGTGTTTATAGTAGCTTTATTTATGACTGCCAAAACTTGGAAGCAACCAAGATGTCCTTCAATAGGTGAAAGGATAAACAAACTGTGGTACATGGATACAATGGAACATGATTCAGCAGTAAAGAGAAATGAGCTTTTATATCATGAAAAGACATGAAGGAAACTCAAGGGCATACTGCTAAGTGAAAGAGGTCAATCTGAAGAGCCTATATGCTATATGATTTCAACTATATGACCTCTGAAAAAGGCAAAACTCGGGATAGTAAAAAGACTGGAGATTGCTAGGGGTTCAGTGGGAGGAAAGGGGGAGGGATGAATAAGTGGAGCCCAGGAGATATTTAGGGCAGGGCAACCATTCAGTATGATACTGTAATGGTTAATATATGGCATTATACAGTTGATAAAATCCATAAAGTGTAAAACACAAAAAATGAGTCCTAATGTAAATAAGCTATAAACTGTAGTTAATAATAATGTAAGAATACTGACTCTTAATTGTAACAAAAGTACCACACTAATGGAAGATGTTAGGAACAGGGACACTAAGGTGCAGAGATAGAAGGAATATGGGAATTCTTTGTACTTTCCATTCAATTTTCTCTATAAACCTGAAACTCCTCTGAAAATAAAGTTATAAATTTAAAAATTCACTAAGCAATATATATAAAATTCATGCACTTTAACAAAAAATGAAAAAGTTGTGCTTTAAAAAAAAATGCTACTCAGGTAATTCCCAGAAACAAAGACAGCCCAGAGCTTTAGGGACTAAATCTGGGAATTTGATTTCTCTTTTCTTTTGTTTTCATTCTCTGATAGGTAAGCAGGTTTCCTTTACCTGCTTTAGGTATACCTTTAGGAATAATGATGTTCCCCACTCCCTCCCCCAAAAAACCTTAGACTGATATCTGAGGCTGGTGACAGTGTGGGGAATCTGGGATACTAAGTCAACTGAGAAGTCATAGTGAAGCCTTGAACAATGGTGACCTGTGTAACATGATAGCAAACAACGGGCACTACTGTTGCCTACAGTAAGAAGATGAAAAAGAAGCCTAATGAAATTTTAAAAAACTGAGCTTAGGGGAGCCTGGGTGGCTCAATCAGTTAAGTGTCTGCCTTCGGCTTCGGTCGTGATCCCAGGGTCCCAGGATCAAGTACCACATTGGGCTCCCTGCTCATCAGGGAGCCTGCTTCTCCCTTTCTCACTCCCTCTGCTTGTGCTCTCTGTCTCTCTCTGTGTCAAATAAATAAATAAAATCTTAAAAAAAAAAAAAAACAACCTGAACTTATTTTCAAATTAGAGATTCATGTGACTTTATTCCTGAGATATTTTCACTGGGTATAGGATTCTGGTTGACAGTTCTTTTCTTTCAATACTTGAAAAACATTGTTATTTCCTTCTGACCTCCAAATTTCTGAGAAATTTGAAATTTGCTGTCATTTCCATTGTTTTTTTCCTATAGGTGAAGTGTGTTGATGTCAAATGAACAAACCTTTTAGAATCTCTAGAAGTAAGAGAGTTTTATTTGAGCCCAAGTTAGGACTGCTGTGGGGGATACACAAACTTCACAAAGAAGAGAGTGCTCCTGCAAAGGAACATTTGGTGTAGGGTTATATACATTTTTTTTTTTACATTAAAAAGTTACAAATTATTAGACAAAGGACATTTCAGAAAGTTGCAGACCTTATCTTAAGTTTCTAGTATATGCAGGGCTGTATGCCTTTATGGGAATCAGGGAAGTTTCTTTCTTTTTCTTATCTTTTGTGTTCAGAATGCTCCTTTTCGGTTATTTTAACAAAGCAGATGTACAATGTGTGCTTGGAGCAGAAACAGACCCCATGCTTTGAGGTTTTGTCGAGTTACTTTGACCTTGGGAGCCCAGCAGCAGGGTCCACAAACATTAAAAGTTGAAAATTTCCTTTATCAGGTGTCAGTTCTTTCTGGATGCTGTCAAGATTTTTCCTTTGTCTTCAGTTTCCACAAGTTTAACTATGATGTAAATTGGCATAGATTCTTTTTATTTTATCCTGTTTGGGGTTCATTCAGATTCTTGAGTCTATAGGTTATGCCTCTTGAAATTTGGGAAATTTTTAGCCATTATTTCTTTAAGTACTTTTTCAACCCTACTCTCTTTCTCCTCTCCCCCCAAACTCTAATGACACGAATGTTAGATCTTTTGTGAAAGTCTCACAATCCCCTATGGCTGTTTATTTTTTTAATATTTTTTCAATCTATTTTCTCTTTGTTGTTCAGATTGGGTAATTTCTATCACTTTATCTCCAGGTTCACTGACTCTTTCCTCTATTTCCTACACTGCTTTTGAGCCCACCCACTACGGTTTTTATGTAGGTTCTTTTTTTTTTTAATTGCATTTCTATTGCATTGTTGAGACTTTCTCTTTGTTGACGCTTTCTATTTTTAAATTTTTTTTCAAGTGTGTTTGTAATTGCTTGGTGCAGCATTTTTATCATTGCTGCTTTAAAATCTTCACCAGAGAATTCTAACACCGCTGACATTTCACTGTTGGTATCTATTATTTGTCTTCTTTCATTCAGTTTGAGATTTACCTCATTCTTGGTATAGCAAGTGGTTTTCAAACGAAACCTGGAATTTTTCATATTATATGATTCTATATCTTATTTAAACCCTTGGTTTTAAATGTTGTCTAACACCCCTCCAGCAGGGGAGAAGGGTTGTTACCCTGTTACTGCCATGTAGTGGTAGAAATCCAGATTCTCTGCTTGGCCTGCTCTGACAATCAATGGGAGGGAAGAACTCCTCATTACTACTGGGTATAGAGAGATGTTCCAGCTCTCCACATGGTCTGTAATGACACTGTGGTAGGTTTGGCCTCATTATTGCTGGGCAATGGTGAAAGTCCTCCATATTCCACTGACAATGTGGGGGAAGGAGAAGGCTTGTTACTGGTGATGGAAATGAAAGTCCAGGCTCTCTGTGTGGGCTTCTCTGATACCACCCAAGCAGGGGTGTCAAGGCACCTCCTTCAACCTGAGGGTAGAAGTCTAGGCTCCCCACTCAGCCTTTGCTTCTTGGGTGGCCCACAACTTTTTCTGAGATATTTTGCTGGAGGAGAGCAGTTATTTTCTCAAAGTTTTTAATCTTGCCAGGCTTCCCCTTCCCTCCTGCTTTGTCTAGCAACAAAAGCCTTTTCTTGAAACTTTTGTTGTTTGTGCCTATCGGAGTTTCTGAGTTGCTAGATTCTTTAACTGTAATTCTGTAATATATGAGGCAAAAAGAAAATCCAGTGTACTTACCGTCTTGCTATTCCTTGAGTCCCAAGGTCCCTAGCCTGTCTGCCTTTTTTTTTTTTAATCTTTCAGAGTCATCTTATATTTGATAGATAATGGCTTAGCCAAGTCTTCTTCACCTTTTATTTTATTCCCTTTGTGCTTAAGTTCAAAGATCTCTGAATCCTAATATACCTGGAGTAGAATCTGGGTATGGTTGTTTTAAAATATGTCCACGAGACTTCATGATGTATCACAAAGCTGTAATCATCAACACGATATGGTACTGGCACAAAAACACACACATAGGTCAGTGGAACAGAATAGAGGACCCAGAAATGGACCTTAAACTCTATGGTCAACAAATCTTCAACAAAGCAGGAAAGAATATCCAATGGAAAAAAGACAGTCTCTTCAACAAAGAGTATTGGGAAAATTAGACAGCCATAGGCAGAAGAATGAAACTGGACCACTTTCTTACACCATACACAAAAATAAACTCAAAATGGATGAAAGACCTAAATGTGGGACAGGAATCCATCAAAATCCTAGAGGAGAACAAAGGCAGCAATCTCTTTGACCTCGGCCGCAGCTACTTCTTGCTAGACATGTCTCCAAAGGCAAGAAAAACAAAAGCAAAAATGAACTATTGGGACTTCATCAAGATAAAAAGCTTTTGCACAACAAAGGAAACAGTCAACAAAACTAAAAGGTAACCTACGGAATGGGAGAAGATAGTTGCAAATGTCTTATCAAATATAGGGCCAGTATCCAAAATCTATAAAGAACATATCAAACTCTACACCTGGGGTGCCTGGGTGGCTCAGTTGGTTAGGTGTCTGCCTTTGACTCAGTCATGATCCCAGGGAACTGGGATTGAGCCCCATGGTTGGCTCCCTGCTCAGCAGGGAGTCTGCTTCTCCCTCTTCCTCTGCCCTTCCCCGCCCTGGCTCATGCATGCCCTCTTTCTTTCTCAAATAAAAAATTAAAAAAAAAAAAAAAACCCAAAACCAAAAAACTCAACACCCAAAAAACAAAAAATCCAGTCAAGAAATGGGCAGAAGACATGAACAGACGGTTTTCCAAAGAAGACATCCAAATGGCCAACAGACACATGAAAAAATGCTCAACATCACTCAGCATCAGGGAAATACAAATCAAAACCACAATAAGATACCATCTCACACTGGTCAGAATGGCTCAATTACCAACTCAGGAAACAACAGATGTTGGTGAGGATGTGGAGAAAGGGGAACCCTCTTACACTGTTGGTGGGAATGCAAACTGGTGCAGCCCCTCTGGAAAACAGTATGGAGGTTCTTCAAAAAATTAAAAATAGAACTACCCTACAATCCAGCAATTGCACTACTAGGTATTTATCCAAAGGAAAAAACATAGTGATTTGAAGGGGCACATGCACCCCAATGTTTATAACAGCAATGTCCACAATAGCCAAACTATTGAAATCGAGCCCAGATGTCCATTGACAGATGAATGGATAAAGATGTGGTATATATACAATGGAATATTACTCAGCCATCAAAAAGAATGAATTCTTTCCACTTGCAAGGACGTGGACGGAACTAGAGGGTATTATGATAAGTGAAATAAGTCAGAGAAAGACAAATACTGTATAATTTCACTCATATTTGGAATTTTAGAAACAAAACAGATGGACATAAGGGAAGGGAAAATAAAATAAGATGAAAACAGAGAGGGAGGCAAACCATAACTCTTAACTCCAGGAAACTGAGGGTTGCTGGAGGAGAGGTTGGTGGGGGGCACGGGGTAACTGGGTGATGGGCATTAAGGAGGGCATGTGATATAATGAGCAATGGGTGTTATATGCAACTGATGAATAACTGGATCCTACCCTAAAACTAATAATATAGTATATGTTACCTAAATTGAATTTTTTTAAAAATTAAATAAATAAATAAATAAATAAATAAAATATGTCCACAAGAGTTTTGACACTCTTCCCTTCAAGAAATAGAGCCTAATTCTCCTTCCCTTAATTGTGGGCTAGACTTAGTGAGTAGTTTTTAACTAGTCTCCCTCCTCCCCAGCTCTATGCAATCACTAATCTAATTCTGTGCTATAGATGTGCTATTTCCAGACACCTCATATAAATGGACTCATACGATATTTGGTCTTTTGTAACTAGCATTTGCCACTTAGCATAATGTTGTCAAGTTTAATCGATGTTGTAGCATGTATCAGCACTTCATTCCTTTTTATTACTGAATAGTATTTCATTGTATGGATATATCATGTTTTTTATTCATTCATCAGTTAATGGACATTTTGGTGTTTCCATTTTTTAGCTGTTATGGGTAATGCTACTATGAACATTTGTAAACAAGTTACTATGAGGATATGTTTTCATTTCTCTTGAGGATACCTAGGAGTGAAATTTATGGGCCACATGGCAAATCTATGTTTAACATTTTGAAAAACTGTCAAACTGTTTTCTAAGGCAGCTTCACCATTTCTGCAGCAATGCATGACAGTTCCAACTTGTCCCCATCAGTACCAACACTAGTTATTATCTGTATTTTTTATTATAGCCATCCTGGTGGGTGTAAAGTGCTATCTCTTGTGCTTTTGATCTGCATTTCCCTCATGGCTAATTATGTTGAGTATTTTTCATGTCCTTATTGCCCATTTGTATATCTTCTATGAAATATCTATTCAGATCCTTTGCCCATTTAAAAAATTGGGTTATTTGTCTTTTATTTTTAAAGATTTTATTTATTTATCTGAAAGAGAAAGAGAAAGAGAAAGAGAGAGAATAAGGGGGGAAGGGGCAGAGGGAGAGGGAGTAACAGACTCCCTGCTGAGCAGGAAGCCCGATACGGGTCCTGATCCTAGGACCCCGAGATCATGACCTGAGATGAAGGCAGATGCTTAACTGACTGAGCCACCCAGGTGCCCCATTATTTGTCTTTTTATTGCTAAGTGGTAAATATTCTTTATATGTCATTATTTATTTATTTATATTTTATTTTAAAGATTTTATTTGTCAGAGAGAGAACACAAGCAGGCGGAGCCACTGGCAGAGGGAGAAGCAGGCTCCCTGCTGAGCAGGGAGCCCGATGTGGGACTCGATCCCGGGACTCCAGGATCATGACCTGAGCCGAAGGCAGTTGCTTAACCAACTGAGCCACCCAGACGTCCTATTATTCTTTATATTTTAGATGCAAGATGCAAGTTCCTTATCAGGTATATGATTTCCAAATATTTTCTCACATTCTATGAGTTGTTTTTTCACTTTCTCCTGGTATCCTTTGAGCCACCGAAAGTTTTTTATTTACATGAAGTTCAACTTATCTATTTTTTTTTACTCTGGTGCTTTTGATGTCCTATCTAAGAAGGCTTTGGCTAATAAAAGGTCATGATTTACTCCTATTTTTTCTCCTAAGAGTTTTATAGTCTCAGTGCATACATTTAGGTCTACGATCCATTTTCAGTTAGTTTTTATGTGTGGTGTAAGAAAGGGGACCAGTTTCATTATTTTGCATGTGGCTGTCCAGTTGCCCCAGCACCATCTGCTGAAAGATTTCTTTCTCCATTGAATTTTCTTGGCATCCTTCTTGAAAATCAATTAACTATAAAATTAAGGTTTATTTCTGGACTCTCAATTCTATTCCATTGGTCCATATATCTATTCTTATGCCAGTATAACATTGTCTTGATTATTGTGCCTTTGTAGGAAGTTTTGAAATGGGGGAATTATGAGCTTTCCAACTTTGATCATCTTTTTTCAAGACTGTTTTGGCTATTCTGGGTCCCTTGCATTTTCATATGCATTTTAGGATCAGCTTGTACATTTACGCAAAAAAAAAATGCAGCTGGGATTTTGATAGGGATTACACTGAATCTGTAAGTCAACTTTGAGAGAATTGCCATCTTAACAATATTTTCTGATCCACCAACATGAGATGTCTTTCCATTTACTTAGGTCTTCTTTAATTTCTTTCAATAATGTTTTGTAGCTTTCAGTATATAAGTTCTTCATCTTTTTCATTAAATTTATTCCTAAGTATTTATTCTTTTTGATGCTATTGTAAATGGAATTTTCTTAATTTCACTTTTAGATTGGTCATTGCTAGTGTACAGAAGTACAATTGATTGTTGTATATTGATCTTGTATCCTACAACCTTGTTGAACTTGTTTATTATTTCTAATAGTTTTTAGTGGATTCCTTAGGATTTTCTATATACAAGATCATGTCATCTGCATGGTTTTACTCCTTCCTTTCCAATCTGGATGTTTTTTATTTCTTTTTCTTGCCTAACTGCCCTGGCTAGAACCTCCAGTACGGTGTTGATTGGAAGTGGCAAGAACAGACATCTTTATCTTGTTGCTGTTCTTAGGGAGCAAACATTCAGTCTTTCACCACTAATAATGTTAGCTGTGGGCTTTTCATAGATGTCCTTTATTAGGTTGATTTGGATTACAGATTTTGCTGAAACATGTATTTAAATCATATGCTACAAGAGCAGTGTAGAGTGTCACTTAACTAGTGATACTAGCCAAAAAATAAGCTTTCAAATCCCCACATATCTTTATTTTCTAATCTTATTTTATTAGGCATTTTGGGGGCAAAATTATATGATAGAGTTACATACCTCATCTGAAGCCTGGTCCTTTCAGTATCCAAGTTTGGTACAGAGGCTTATGAAAACACATAAAATATCTGTCCAAAGCCAAGAAAAATTGAAAAGAATTAAAACATCATTGGAATCTCTCAAAGAATATCAAATGGGATCCAATTCAAATTCTAAGAAAAAACTTTAAAAATCTCTCTTTATTCATTCCTTTCCCATTCAGTCTCCCACAGGAACCCACAATCAAGATCTCTTTCCCCCCGGCCATTCTCTGCTTTTCTGTATCTATTCATTATACCTTTTAGGAGAGAAATTGCACATTTGTGACCCATACGCCAAATTTGGTCTATGCCTGCATTTAATTTGATAAAACATTTTAAACATAAATTTAATTACTTGGTAAGATTTATAAATTAGGAAATGACACATAAAAATCAATGTATCTGATTTACCTTGAAAAACTTGAGTTTGGGGGAAAAAAAGAAAATTTTAATTTGGCAAATGTGGCCTGCATTTTACTACTGACGGGTAGTGAATCGTGACTGCTTCCTTCAAATATGACACGTCCTCTAATCTGCTGCAGTCTTTACTACTCCCTATTGTATTACAAATGGCCAATTTTACTATTTATGATACAGGCTTAGCCTCTGTAGGGATTGGAATTTATGACCTTTTAACGATATCCTTTCCAATGTATATTAATTACACTCTCTCAGATTCCTTCCAATTTTGCAACTTTTTCTATTTATTATACTGGATAGTATAACAAAATTTCTGAAAGTCCCACAGGATCCTTTGAGCATTGTCTAGAGTCCAGAGATAAGCTGTGGCCTTTTGGGCCCTGTAAGCATATTAAAATTCCTGTGGAGACCTTTATCTGATAGAAAGGAGGGGTAAATTCAAACAACTGGTTACACTAACTTTGCATATGTGAGACCTCTTTCAGGGAAGAAAAGCCCATCTCAGAGAGAGAATAAAGGGGGAAAGAGCTGGGCAGTCTGTGCCTATGATTATTTGAAAAGTAGTGATTTACAATATTGGTCTTTCTGGAAAAAGGAAGAGGGGATGGAGAAAGAAAACAGCTATTACAGTAACATCAATAGGACCTATGAAAAGCAATTACAATGTCAATGACTTAATATAAATGACATACATACTTCAACTGATGAATTAAGAGCTATTATTTTTTCTGGAAGTGGCTACTGTTGGTTTATGTAAATCCTTGACTGTGGGGGAAAAAAAACCTTGTGCTTACTTCAATCTGTTCCTTTACTCTGCCCTTTAAATCTTTATTTGTATTTCTTAAAGACCTCAATTATCTTAGAATAACTGGGACAATTTTGTAGTATTTAATATTTACTACAATTAATCTTTTTTCTAAAATACAAGAACTCCCCAATATCTTCAATAGTGACAGATTCCATTAAAAGGTCAACCTAAAAACAAGACTACAAAAATCAAAAGCTGCATTTGGGGGGCACCTGGGTGGCTCAGTTGGTTAAGCGACTGCCTTCGGCTCAGGTCATGATCCTGGAGTCCCTGGATGGAGTCCCGCATCGGGCTCCCTGCTCGGCAGGGAGCCTGCTTCTCCCTCTGACCCTCCCCCCTCTCATGTGCTCTCTCTCCCTCTCTCATTCTGTCTCAAATAAATAAATAAAATCTTAAAAAAAAAAAACAAAAAACAAAAGCTGCATTTGGAATACACGTATATGTTTGGGTTTTTGGATTACATTTCAGTAATCCTCTACCTAACAAGAGAATGTAACAATATGTATATGATTCACAAAATAGAGTGAGAGCTGGTTTCCTAAATATGGTTATATATTCATTATTATATAATTGGTCTCAGTTTCTTTTAACCAGTAATTGTTAAAAAGCAGATCTACTTAGTAATAATAATTAATTTTTAATTGGTTACACTATTATGATGTCAGATGGAACCCAATAATTTGGACCACAGTAGGTTTAGTATATTATACCTCTACGAATTCACTAAATATATATAAGAAAATTATATTTTATCATTTGTTCACTTGTGTTCTTACTTCAAGACTATTTGTTGTTTTTTTAAGATTTTTTATTTATTTATTTGAGAGAGAAAGAGAGAGAAGCACAAATGGCAGAGGGAGAGGGACAAGCAGACTCCTGGATGAATGCAGAGCTCGACATGGGGCTTGATTCCAGGATCCCAGATCATGACCTGAGCCGAAATCAGATGCTTAACCAACTGAGCCACCCAGGCACTCCCGAGCTTATTTGTTAGTATTTGATATGTGGAGCAAAGAAAACAGCGTGTGTACTTAAACACATACATATATAGATTCAGAACAGTTAATAATGTGAAGTGCTTAATTTGTCAACACAAAATGAATAGTCTTTTAGAATTTCTTTAAGAAAGAAAGAGTTTTATTCCATCCCAAATTAGGACAGCTGCCCAGATGCACAATCATCATAAAGAGAGTGCTCCAGGGAAAGAACATTTGGTGTAGGATTATATACATTGTTTACATAAGAAATTACAAATCATTAGATAAAAGACAATGCAGAAAGAAACAGACTTTATCTTAAGCTTAGTACATGTAGGGCTGCATGACCTTAATCTTATAGGAATCAGGGAGGTGTTTTGTTTTTGTGTTTTTTTAACTCTTTTCTTTATGTATGAAAAGCTCTTTTTTAGGTTATTTATAAACAAAGCAGATGTACAATATGTGCTCAGGGCAGAAATAGAGCCCATGCTTTGAGATTTTTGCTGACTCGTAAATGTTAATGCATGCTTTCCCTGAGAGCTCATAAGCCTCTTTATGAGGCATAAGCAGGCCCACAAACATTAAAAGTTGAAAATTCCTTTTATTTTATCGAGTTCAATTCCTGATCTATAGTAAGGCATCAATAAATGTTGGCCATAATTTTTTTTTTTTAAAGATTTATTTATTTGACAGAGAGACACAGCGAGAGAGGGAACACAAGCAGGGGGAGTAGGAGAGGGAGAAGCAGGCTTCCCGTGGAGCAGGGAGCCCGATGCGGGGCTCGATCCTAGGACCCTGGGATCATGACCTGAGCCGAAGGCAGACGCTTAACCACTGAGCCAGGCAGATGCTTAACGACTGAGCCACCCAGGCTCCCCAGTGTTGGCCATAATTTTTATAATTCTCACTAATATTGTCTCCTATAAGGCTCCTTATAGTGCCTTGCCTCACAAACAGCTTGAGATTTAGAATACTGAACCCTTCCTCCCCGCTCCGTCTTTAGCATACATTTGGCTAAATCTTACTCCTGCACAACTGGCCACCAACACTGGTTTTTGAAAACCCTAAAATAGCAAATCCCGTTGGCTGCAAACACCAGGGACAACAAATGTGTAACAGGTAATGCCTTGCCCCATTTTTCCTGTGCCAGTCCATGTGCCCTGTTCCCCATGACCCATCAAAGGTGCATCAGGTTTCGTATCTAACAATAAATTCCCATGAACCTAGAAATCCTCTACATCTACAAAGAAAACTCCAGCTTGTGAGAAAAGGGAGATTCCTTTCATTCAGGGCTCAAAGAACTATAAAAAGTCTCACCTGAATGGTGAGCCTACCGAAACGGGAGCATAGTATACTCAAAACTCTACCCAGTCACCGGACAACGACCTTCGGGCCACTCCTGCTGCTGTGCTTATGCTACAACTGCCACCCTTCTTTCGGAGTCCTTAGCTCATTCCCTCTTTCTTTGCTCTCCTCCAGCTCTTTACCAGACTTTCGTTCGAACTTCCCGCGCAGCAGAACCCACCAATCACAAACGTCTTTCCTCGGGCCACGCCCCCATCTCCAGCTCCGGGAGCCGAGTCCAATTTCGCGCACACCCCGCCCTTCCTTTACGCACGCTGCGCACCGACGTCGGCCTCTGACGCCGTCGTCGCCCCCTCGCCGAGTCCCGCCCGGGCCGCTCCCGCGGACCGTTGGGCGGCCGGCCGAAGTCCCTCCCTCAGGACCTCCCCCCACCCCTGAACCGCTCTCGCGGCAGCGACCCATGTGGGAGTTCAGGCTCCTGCGGTCGCCGCCGCCGCTGCTGCTCCTCCTGCCGCAGCTCAGCCTCGGAATCGCCGCGTCCCGCTCGCAGGCCGAAACCATGAACCGGGGCGGCGGCAGCGGTGCGCGGTGCTCCCCCTTGGCGGAGGGGCGCCGGCAGCAGTGCCTGCAGCTGTCCACGGTGCCGGGAGCTGACCCGCAGCGCAGCAACGAGTTGCTCCTGCTGGTGGCGGAGACGGCGGGGGAGGGACCGGAACGGCGGGCCCTCTCTGGGGACCGGGCGAAGGAGGAGCCGCAGTCAGCGCCCCAGCATCACGTTCTCTATTTCCCTGGGGATGTGCAGGTAACCTGGGGCTGCCTGGACACCTGTTCCTTCTTCGTGTGCATGTGCGAATTCCCTCAATTTCCCCCTCGTACTAGTGCCGGGTTCCTTGCCTCTCCGGAACACACCCACACATGCACTGGCGGCGTGGCTCTTGCGTTACTCCACGAAATCCAAAACCGCCCCTGCCACACACCTGACCCCCTGCTTTTGGAGCTCCAGAGGGAAGGTGTCCTTGGAGGGTTACGACCGACTCGGAAGAGCCAGCTGTTAGTCCAGGCTTCGAGGGGGTGGATTTTGAGACAGAAGGAATGAGGCACATAATGTATATTCATTCTAACTTGGTTTTTCAGAGGTGCGCGCGCGCGCGCGTGTGTGTTAGGAGACAGGGATGGCTTTTAAATTAACTTAGCACCTAGTGTTCCGAAAACGCTGGCAGTAATTAAAAAGAAAACAATTAAAAAAAATTATAAGGGTATGACATTTTTAGTTACCCTAGAAAAGGAGGGTAGGTGGAAGAAAAGGGACAGTAATTGCTAAGCATGTCAGTATTTTGTGCTCACCTAAATTCTCTACTTTTGTATGAGATTTTATCTTTATTATTAATTTTTTTAAGATTTTATTTATTTATTCATAAGAGACAGAGAGAGAGGCAGAGGGAAAGCAGGCTCCTCGCTGAGCGGGAAGCCCGATGTGGGACTCAGTCCCAGGACCCTGGGATCATGACCTGAGCCGAAGACAGACTCTTAACCATCTGAGCCACCCAGGAGCCCTATCTTTATTACTCATTTTATATCTTCAGACAAATATTCGTGGATGTATTGTCCTGGAAAGCTGGGTCTTAATTGGATCTTACTCCAGAACTATGTTGTCTTATACGGTAGCCATTAGTTGTATGTGGCTATTTAATTTAAATTAAATAAAAAATCCAGTTCCTCAGTCGCACTAGGTGCATTTCAAGTGCTCAGGAGCACCTAAGGTCTGTGTGTACCCTAATGGACAGCGCAAATACAGAGCATGTCCACGGACCATTTCCATCATCACGGAAAGTTCTGTTGGGTAGTGCTGGTGTAGACAGGTAAAGCTAAAATATGGCTAGATGTGTTTCTTATACCATAAAACAGTATTATTGTTTTCGAAATGGATGCTTTAAAATGATATAGTTACAAACTTTGTGCCCTGTGTCAAATTATGATTAAGATATATGTAGTTTTTTTCTCTTGTTCTTAAAATAATTAACTGTCTAATTAACTGCTAATAACAACTATGAAAAAACTAGTATTTAGATTTAAGAGAAGATACTTGGTTAATGCTCTGTTGCTCAGTTTGGGAAAACAGCATGACATTACTGATAGCGACTTGCAGAGATTTGAGGAAAAGCTACTGTGTGCATCTATAATGATGATGATGATGATGATAGTAATGATAACGAACCTTTATTGAGCACCTACTAAATGTTTATAAAGTGTGACAGCCAGAATACAATACAGGTCTAAAAAGTGCTAAAAACACTTAGAGTAATACCTCCTTTTGTTTTGACATCATCCATTTCCTTATGTAGCCTGAAATTCCATTAGCTTTTTGGACAGTGATATAGTGTTGATTTATGCAGAGCATGAAGTGCTTTAAAAACCCAGGTCCTTGGGGCTCCTGGGTGGTTCAGTCATTAAGCGTCTGCCTTCGGCTCAGGTCATGATCCCAGGGTCCTGGGATCGAGCCCCGCATCGGGCTCCTTGCTTAGCGGAAGCCTGCTTCTCCCTCTCCCACTCCCCCTGCTTGTGTTCCTGCTCTCGCTCTCTCTCTCTCTCAAATAAATAAATAAAATCTTAAACAAAAAAACAAAACCCAGGTCCTTTAGAGAAGAAGAAGATAATGCATCAAAAGGCTTTGAGGCCAGATTGCCTAGGTTTGAACCCTGATTCTGCACTTTTAACCATGAAATTTCTGGCCAATTGCGGCTACCTCAACTATAAAATAGGAATAATAATTCATAGGATACCAGTGAGGACTAAATACGCGAATACCTAAAGAGTAACAGTTCCTTCTCATCTTTCTGATGACCTTTTTTATTATTGGGCTCAGTTTGTGGACTTTTCTCCTCTACCTTTACTCACTCCCTTAGTGATCTCTTTGAGTCTTGTAGTTTTACATTCTACCTGTACTCTGATGACCTTCAACATTTGTGTATCTAGCCTAATAGATTCCCGGAACTTTAGACTTACCTATTGCATGAACACTATTTTCTTTTGGATATTTAATAGATATCTCAAACATAAAATCTCTGAATCTTTCATTTTAAATCTGTTTTTCCTTCAGTCTTCCTCGTCTTAGTTAATGGAAATCCTTTTTTAGTTGCTCAAGTTAGAAATCTTGAAGTTATCTTTTAGTAACCGCTCTTTCATACCTCATACCTCCATCGACAGATAAAGTTGCTTCCCCTTCTAAATCTTTCTGGAGGCGATCAGATGGATCAGTTTAAAAGTAAGTCCAGTTAATGCCACACCACTGCTCAAAACTCTCCAGTAGCTTCCCATGTCACTCAGAGTAGAAACCAGAGAATTCTTGATGGTTTGAAGGGCTCTTCACTGTCTTCACCTTTTCCCACTCTGTTGCTTTTCTGACTGTCTCCTTTTTCTGTTTTACTCTGCCCTAGCAGTGTTCTTCATATTTCTCATGGTAGACACACTTAACCTCAGAAGTTTTGCGCATACCGCTTGGAACAATCTTCCTGCAGATATCTATGGGATTCATTACCTCATCTGTTTTGAGTCTGCTCAAAAGTTGCCTTCACAGTGAGGCCTTTTCTGACCAACCTATTTAGTAATCACATGTATCCACAGGATCCCTGTTAGCTTTTCTCTTTTATTTTTACCCATTTTACTGTATTATTCATTTGGTTTTTTGTCTGTCTTCCAGCACTACAATGTAAGCTTTATATCTGGTTTTTTTTCACTAATATATCTATGACGCTTAGTGACTGGCATGTAATAGGTGTTCAGTAGGTAACTTGTTGAGTGAATGAATGAGTATATGTAAGTTGCTTTGAGCAGTGCACGAAGTGCTTGATAAATCTTGACTATTATTATATGAAATACTTTTGGCTCAGATTTCTTCATCTCTATCTTTGTACTTGATTTTTATGAGCCTCATGTTTATCCATGTGAAATTTACCCTGTTAGATACAGCTCATCTTATTCATGTATCAGTTCTTTTATAGAACCATTATTCGGGTTTATATCATATATAGATTAAATAAGCATACTTTCTATCTTTATTCTTAATTTGGATAAATACTGAACAGAATTGGGCCAACAACTTTGTAAGGTACCATTAGAAGCTTTACCTCATGTTAACACTGAATTAACTGGTATCAGTTAGATCTGGTTGTCCATGTAATTTTAAATTTTAATTACCATTACTTTTTTTTTTTTTAAGATTTTTATTTATTTATTTGAGAGAGAGAGATTGAGAGAGAGAGAGCACATGAGAGGGGGGAGGGTCAGGAGGGTCAGAGGGAGAAACAGACTCCCTGCCGAGCAGGGAGCCCGATGCGGGACTCGATCCAGGGACTCCAGGATCATGACCTGAGCCGAAGGCAGTCGCTTAACCAACTGAGCCACCCAGGCGCTCTACCATTACTTTCTTGATGTTCCTTTTGCAATCATTTTGTTGTCGTTGTGTGTCCTTTTTTTATTCTATATTGTTATTTTCTCATTTGAATTAATAGGCGAGCTGAGAACATAGTAATATTTCTTTAGGTACTTTGATGTTTTTTTAATCCATCAGTAATGATTTTGGAGAGGGGAATCAGGATTGGTTTTAAATAGGCGCTTTCCAATTTTCTTGAGTTATCTTGCTTTTAAAAGCCTCAGGTTATAAAATTATACTTATTTCTCTTTTTTTAAAGTATAAGCTTACAATTTGATGAATTTTGACAAATGTTACAATTATGTAACCAATGCCACAATCATGTTATACAACATCTCCATCACCCTAAAAAGTACCCTTGTGCCCCACTTCTGTCAGTCTCTTTTCTCAGCCCCAGGCAACCACTGATCTGCTTTTTTTCACTGTAGTTTTACTGTTTCTAGATTTTCATTAATTTGGAATCGTAGTATGTAGTCTTGTGTCCGGCTTCTTTCACTTAGTATATAATGCTTTTGAAATTCATTCTTACTATTGCCTGTATCAATAGTATGTTCCTTTTTATTACTGAGTAGTTTTCTGTATATGGATATACAATTTGTTTACTCATTTAGCACTTGGTGAACATTTGGGCCATTCCCAATTTTACCTTTAAAAAAATTTTGTTTTCCTAAAGGCTAGGATATATAGATGACTGTGCCCTAAGTGTATGTCCTGGTGAGTGAAGACTCACTTCTCCTGTGTCTTGCCTTTAATACTCACACTACTGCCATACTCACAACACTCCTGAAACCTGATATGTGGGTTTTTTCCCCATACCAGGTGATGCTCTGCAACACCAGCTGGGTATCCTAGCACTCAATTCTGCCAGTATCTACTTGGGGTTATTGTCACATTTTACAAGTTAAGGGCTCAGTCCCACAAGACTGCACCCCCCACTTCAGATGCCAATCGCAAGTCCCAGGTTGTCACTTGTGCTGCTGCTGACTGGCTATAAGTTGGGGTTGCCATGATACCCTCCTTAGGTTCAGTTAATCTGCAAGAGTGGCTCATAGAACTTAGGGAAACGGTGTACTTACTGTTTTCCCGCTTATTATGAAAGGATATGATAAAGGATTCAGATGAACATCTAGATGGAAGAGATGCATAGGGTATGTGGGAAGAGGTGTGGAGCTTCCAAAGCCCTCTCACAATACACCACTCCCCTAACACCTCCGTGTGTTCACCAACCTAGAAGTTACCTGAACCCATACTTTGGGGATGTTTTATGGAGGCTTCATTGCATAGTCAACGATCAATCATTAACTTCCATTTCCAGCCTCTCTTTGGAGAATGGAGAGTGGGACCGAAAATTTCAAACTTCTGATCATGTCTTGGTCTTTCTGGTTGACCAGTTCCTATCCAGGAGCCCACTTAGAGTCACCTCATTAGAACAAAGATGTTTCTGTCAACCAAGGAAATTCCAGGGGTTTTAGGAGCTCTGTGTCAGGAACCAGGGGCAGATACAAATATATGTATTCTATTATTTCACACTTGATCTTGTGCCCTGGGGCTTCCTATGCTCTTGTCAGGCAGCCTTCTTAGGCTAGATGCTGTTATGGTCCTTCTAGCTTGCTTACTTGGGATGTCTACTTTATGCTCAGCAAAGATGCCCCCTTCCCCCCGTTTTTGATGGAAGTACAGCTCATATCCAATATAGTTATCCTTGCTCTGCTGTAAGACTAATCCGCCTAGCTTGAAACTTAATCATGAATGTCTCCAAACTGTTGGAGAACAGATGTCAAGTTTTCCTAAGAATCTTTTGTACCTTTACTTTAGTAGCAGTATGGGGTGGGCCTGTAAGTTTTTGCAGGCCAGCAAGCATCTACCTGTAGAATAAACACCCCTTAATCTCTCCAAGAGATTCTTTTGCTATTTGCCTCACTGGTGATGAGGAGAAGCATCATGCCCCCTACAAGCATTCCCCCTACAAGGCAAATAAGTGGGTTACATTCCCAGTTGGGATGAAAATTCTCAAAAGAAAACACTCTCTTTCTATAGTCTTCCGCATTTCTGTAGATTGGCCCTGGGTAATAGCCGGAGTTGCAGAACCAGTTTTGGCTATATGTTATCAAGTCCTATGGGGATGTCTTGTGTCTTTTTTTAGAATATGGGAATATTTATCCACTGTTTTGAGAACTGGGTTTTGATACAACAGTAATAATACTATTTTTATATTTTAGTGCACACAGCTCCTTAGTATAAGCATTTTTCCCTTCTGATCATGTAACCTGGGGCTCATCAAAGAAAATATCAAGTTTTTAGATTACCTCCTATGTGGTAGAAACTAAACTGAGAATTGTAGAATCTTGAGTTCATTTTGGCTCATTAACCAAATAACTGTAATAGAAATAATACTTAGTTTCTAGGACCTCAGTTTCCTTAGCTATAAAAAGGATTTAGATGAGCCCCTTGAGATCTAAGTTCCTATTTTAATTTTATATCACAAATCTGAATGTGCAAAGGGCAGTAGCAGAATCCATAAAAGTTAAATGATAGCCTTCTGGGAATAAATATTTTTTAACATATATGACACTGTTAACATTAATGAGATTATGAACTGTAAAGAAGAACTTGAGTATCCAGTTGGGAAAATTATTAAAGGACATGAACAGAGAATTAACAAAAGGAAAAAATGAGAATTGTTAATAAACAGAAAAATATTCAACCAGCTTAGGAATCAAAACATGCAAATTGAATCAAAAGTAAGGTGTTTTATCATAGTAGTGAAGATTTTTTAAAAAAAATCAATGCTAATAGCCAGTGTGGGTAATGTGGGTAAATTCTTGTATACTTCCAGTGAGAGTGGAAATTGATATTAATCTTTTTGATGGAAAGTCTAAAAATTAAGATGCAAATCTATATTTACTGATACGGAACCATGCCTGTAATATATATTAAGTGAAAACTGTATGTATAAGCTTGTTGAGGGAGAGGTAAGAATGCTGTCTTCTATACATGTTTACAAATGTGTATGTATACTAAAGAAAACTAGAATGCTAGACTCCAAAATTTTAATAATGATTATTTTTTTTTTAAGATTTATTTATTTATTTTGAGAGAGCGAGAATGAGAGAGAGAGAGAGAGAGTACATGAGTGGGGGAGGGTCGGAGGGAGAAGCAGGCTCCTCGCTGAGCAGGGAGCCCGATGCGGGACTCGATCCCAGGACTCCGGGATCATGACCTGAGCCGAAGGCAGTCGCTTAACCGACTGAGCCACCCAGGCACCCCAATAATGATTATTTCTAATTGGTGGTTTTATGGATGGTTTTTCTGTCTTTATACCTTTGTTTATAGACTAAATTTTTGTAGTATTACTTTTATTAGTTTTAGATTTTCAATAGAAAAATATGTGTGTATTGTTAAAAATTGTTTATTTAAGGTTCTACATTGAAAAGTAAGTCTCCTTTTCATCCCAACCTCTTCAGTCTCCTATTTCTCTTCCCCAAGGCTACCACTGTTGCTGATTTATGTGTTCTTCCAGAGACATTCTATGCTGATGAAAACTTTTTTTTTTTAAGATTTCTTTCTTTATTTGAAAGATTGAGAGAGCGCGCACATGTGAGAATGTGCACATACAGGCGTGCACGCTTGGGAGGGGGGGGTGGGTGTGTAGAGGGAGACGGTGGAGCCTGACTTGGGGCTGATCTCAGGACCTGGAGATCATAACCTGAGTGGAATCAAGAGTCAGACCGTCAACTGACTGAGCCACCCCGGTGCCCTGCAAACTTTTTTTTTTTTAAACACAAATGGTAGCATAGCTTACAGGAGTTTTTTAGCCCTTATTTTACAATGCATATGAGTACTCATAGAGCTGCTTTATTCTTCTGAAACAGAAATAACCTTATACATGCTTATTTATTTATGCATATATGCAAGTATATCACTGAGATAAATTCTTAGAAGTGGAATCACTAGGTCAAAAGAGAAGTACATTTAAAATTGTTCAACATAGTATATGGATGTTAGAATAAAGGAAAATCACAACTGTGTTTCTTTCTCTCACACCCTGTACCCAGTCAATCAACAAATGGTGTTGACTCTACTTTCAAAATCTATTCAGTCTGACCACTTCTTACCACCTTCATTTCTGCTACCACTCTTGTTCAAGCCACTTTCTCTCGGCAGGATTATATTTCAGGAACCTCCTACTGGTCTCCCTGTTTCAACTCCTGACTCTTCAACATAGGAGCAAGAGTAATCCTTTCAAAACATGTTACATCAGCCCTCTGCTCCGAGCAAAGGCCAAAGTCCTTACCCCTCCCCTTCTCCCCAACAATCTCTCTGATCTTGGCGATCACTTTCTTTCTTTCTTTCTTTTTTTTTAAGATTTTATTTATTAGAGAGAGAGAGAGTGCGCGTGTGCACAAGCAGTGGGGGAGAGGGAGAGGGAGAAGCAGGCTCCCCGCTCAACAGAGAGCCCAATGTGGGGCTCCATCCCAGGGCCGGGGATCATGACCTGAGCTGAAGGCGGACGCCCAACCGAGCCACCCGGGCACCCCCACTTTCTTTTTGTTCACACCATGGGAGCTACTCTAGCCTCACTGCTGTATCTTGGCTATATTAGACATGCTTCCGCTTCAGGGCTGTTTGCATTTGCAGTTCCTTATGCCTGAAATATGAATCACTCCCTTGGTTCCTTTAGATACTTCTCAACTATCATCTTACTGGAGACCACCTTGGGTTTCAAATAATAATCTTCCATCCTCTCCAAAACCTTGTATTCCTTTTGCCCTGCTTTTTAAAAATTATATTCCATTGCACTTAACCACCATCTTAATATTGTGCTGACTACTAGCCACTTGTGGCTATTGACCACTTGAAATGCTAGTCTAATCAAGGAATTAAATTTTTAATTATATTTAACTTTAAATTTAAATCTAAAAACTGAGAGTTCAGTTCCTAGAAAACTTTTAAGTATATTTGAACAACTTGGATATGTGAATCTACTTTTTCAACTGTAAATTTTATGAAATCTAAATTCAGATCCAGTATTTCCAAAGAAAATTTAGCATCCTAATTGAGATGCGCTATAAGTGTAAACACACACTGGATTTCAAAGACTTAGTAAGAAAAAGAAATGTAATAATCTCTCATTGGTTTTTTATATTGGTTACATGTTTAAATTACAGTATTTTAGATATATTGGGCTCAATAAAATATATTATTCAAGGTAGTTTCACCTGTTAACTTCCTACGTTTTTAAATGTAGCTACTAGAAAATATTAGGTATGGATCATGTTATATTGCTGTTGGACAGTGTTGCTCTGTTTACTTATGGAGTTGTTTATTGTGTATCTCTGTACTAGAATGTAAGCTCCGTGGGGGCAGGGGTTTAGTCTCTTCTGATCCATACCCAATAGGCAGGTATCCAATAAATCTCAGAATAAATGAATAAATTTGAATGAATTCCCCCCTTTTAAAAATAGCTACTGTGAATAAAAATAAAAAAACAAAATTTATATGCATATCCTAGAATCTATGCAAAAAGTTATTTATATAGAATGCTTATAAATAAATAAGATCCAAATTAAAAAAGGCCAAAGTTATGAACAGACACAAATAGAAATCCAGGTGGGTAATAAATATGTAAACAAAATTACAACTTCATTCAAATTTCCAGTAAGTCCAAATTAGAATAAGCTATCCTTTGTGTAAGAAATTGAGTGAAGATCAAAGAATTATACATACCTCTCTGGAAGATAGCATTGTAGTCTGTATAACTAATCTTAAATTATGAATATTCTTTGACCCACTTTTTCCATATCCAGGAATTTATTCTTATTTATTTATTTTTAAAAGATGTTATTTATTTAGAGAGAGCTGGGGGAGGGCCAGAGGGAGAGAATCTCAAGCAGGCTCCACTGCCAGCATAGAGCCTGTGCAGGGCTTGATCTCATGACCCTGAGATCATGACCTGAACTGAAATCAAGAGTCAGACGCTTAATCAACTGAGCCACCCAGGCACCCCATATACAATAATTTATTTTTATTGATATAATCAGAGATGTATAAAAAGATTTTTCTAGAACGTTCATTGCAGCTTTGCACAGTTGACCGTTGAACAATGCAGGGTTTAGGGGCACTGACTCCCACACAGATGAAAATCTATATATAACTTTTGATTTCCCAAAAACTTAACTACTAATAGCCTATTGTTTACTGGAAGCCTTTCTGATAATGTAAACAGTGACTAACACATATTTTGTATGTTATATTATCATATACTATATTCTTACAATAAAGTAACATTTTTCTTCAGAAAATGTTATTATGGGGGCACCTGGCTGGCTCAGTTTGGTGGAGCATGGGACTCTTGATCTCAGGGTTGTGGGTTCGAGCCCTACGTTGGGTGTAAAGATTACTTAAAAAGAAAATCTTTAAAAAGAAAAGTAAATGTTATTAAGAACATCATAAGAGATAATACATTTACAGTATTATGCTGTATTTATAGGAAAGAACTCACTTGTAAGTGACTTGCACAGTTCAAACCCATGTTGTTCAAGGGTCAACTGTAATACTAAAATTAAAATCAAACTTAGCATTCAGATTGTTAGAGTAATCCATAAAGGGAGGGTTCAGGATGGGAAAATATTTTAAAGTTCTGGGTTGGTCAAAAAGTCTGTTTAATAAACCAATTTTTATTTTCAGTTAATGTGTTAGGAATAGGAGATTGTGTGTATATTAAATAAAATTTATTTTAAAATATCCTTTTAAAGTAAGTTTTATTTTTAAAATTTCTACTATGCTATTTAGCTATATCTCATAACTCTGTCTTTTGATGGATTTTAGGTTTAAACTAAAATTATTTGTTTAAAACCTTATGATCAGAAAGTAATGACGGATTTATAGTTTTCATTTCTAGTACATTAACCACTGGTCATATAACATCCCAATTTCCTCCACAATAAAAATGGGAAGGTATTTTGTGGAAATAATTTTATATAAATGTGTACTTAATGCTTGTTTCATCTTTCTTACCTTTCAGAATTACCATGAAATTATGACTCGTCATCCTGAAAATTATCAGTGGGAAAACTGGAGTCTAGAAAATGTTGCCACCATTTTAGCTCACCGGTTCCCCAATAGTTATATTTGGGTGATAAAGTGTTCCCGAATGCATTTGCACAAATTCAGCTGCTATGACAATTTTGTGAAAAGTAATATGTTTGGTGCTCCAGAACACAATACTGACTTTGGAGCTTTTAAGCACCTTTATATGTTATTAGTTAATGCTTTTAACTTAAGTCAGAACAGTTTGTTATCAAAGAAGAATGTGAAAGATTTGAATAAGGACTCCAAAGCATCTAATTGTAGATCCAGTTCTTCTCACACTACTAATGGTTGCCAGGGAGAAAAAGAGAGGACCTGTGAAAAATTTGGTGAGTCCACCATGAGTTTTTACCCACCATCACTGAATGGTGCTTCTTTTACTTTGATTGGATTCAGTAAAGGTTGTGTTGTTTTGAATCAATTGCTTTTTGAATTAAAAGAAGCCAAGAAAGACAAGAACATAGATGCTTTTATCAAAAGCATAAGAACAATGTACTGGCTGGATGGCGGTCATTCTGGAGGAAGCAATACTTGGGTTACTTATCCAGAGGTCTTGAAAGAATTTGCACAAACAGGGATTATTGTTCATACCCATGTAACACCTTACCAAGTATGTGATCCAATGAGATCTTGGATTGGAAAGGAGCACAAGAAATTTGTTCAGATTCTTGGAGATTTTGGTATGCAGGTGACTAGCCAAATTCATTTTGCAAAGGAAGCTCCTTCCATAGAGAATCACTTCAGGGTTCATGAAGTATTTTGAGACTACAAGAATATTAATGTACTTGTTCAGTGGAAGAGCAGAAGCACTTTGAGTGTTATAAATTCAGATAATGAGATATAATTCATAGATGCATTGTCAGTTTTGGGGGGGGCGGGGGGAGGAAGCACACATTCCTAAAATGAGTGTAATGTGCAATAGTATTCCTTGCTTGTGAATGTGAAGTTTTTACTTTGGATGGGGTTAGAATTAGTTCAGTTGAAAAGTAAAAGATGATTTGTGATAATCCTACAAGGAGATACAAGACCCTTAAGAATGAAAGTTATGATATAGTCCTTATAAAAGGTAACGAAAATTGTTATTGTTGGAAATAGTTTATTTTCTGAGTATTGTTTGGAACTAATTTTGGTGACACTAACAGTAATTAGCTGTTTGGCACTCGAAACTCCGTTTCTCTTCAAATAAAGCAAAGGCACACTGATGTTTTCCGTAATTTTGGAATAACTGTACCTTGCCTCTCATGTTTTGTAAATTCATAGTCATTCTTTAATGGGCCACCAAGTGTTTTTTTCTTAATAGTCAAAATATATTTGTTTCCAAATTTCCAAGAACATGCAGTAGTGTGCAGTTGGTTTTTAAAATCATTACACTTAAGTACTATGGCTTAATTTTTAATTGATGACTTTTAGATATTTTGGAGTTTCTTGAGTCTTGGCCAAAAACCAGATCTTTTAGAAAATTGTTTTAAATTGAACGTAATTAAGTATATTGGGTAAAAATATGCTACAGATTTTCATCATATTGGTCTTTTGAAAGAGATCAACTTAGGTGAAATAAATGTGTAACACTCTATTTGTTACTACTCTATTGAAAAGGAGACAGATTCTATAGATCTAAGTCAGTGTTTCTCCAGAAGCATGATTTTGTCTGCCAAAAGAAAGCAGCTCTCTTTGGCCAAAATGCAAAATTATATTGCTATAAGAAAAGTTACAGGGAAAGTTTGAAGACACAAATGATTTAATTTTGGCTCAAAAACTGAATTTGCTTAACACTGCTACATAATTTGGGTGAGGTTTCCTTCTGCTTGTTTTTCTTGACCTAGATAAATACATTTTGAGAAACCAAGATCTAATGAATGTCAACCAACATTGATAGCTGTGTGATTACAATAAAAGGTGAAGTCACTTTTTTATTGTTTATTAATAATTAGCTTTTGCAGGTCATGAAATAATTAAGCAGGGAAGTAACATTGCTGCTTTCAGACTGAAAAAAAAAAAGAAGACACTGAAGCTTAATATCTTAATAACCCAGAGGACCTAAATTTATAAAATATAGAATTAAAATGTTAATCTCTTGGTTTCTTCCCAGAATTACATTTTAATGACTTTATAATACATTCCACATATTCAGACTTACAGGAATTCTTACTCACAAAATGCTTAAAAATAACATCCCTTAATTCTATAAAGTACAGAAGAGTATCTCTCATTTTTAAGGACAAGTTAGTTTATATTGCTTCAGTTTCTTTAAATACCTGTTTCTTTTGAGACCAAAAATTCGCAACAAGGAGACAAGTTCTGATTCTAGCATTTTATTACCTAATCTTGAAGTATTATGATTGGATGGCTTCTTTCAATGTTTAATAATCCTTGGTTAAATTCATGTGTATCTAATGTTAAGTAGTGAAGGTAGTGAATGCACTAATGAGGGGGGAAGGAAAGGCACTTATTTTTACAAGATTAACTAAAATGGAAAAAGGACTTTTTGCGGAAGGATTCATTTAAAAAATGAGATATTTAAAAATCTAGGTTCTTTATCTAGTCATGTGACTGCTTACCTTGTAATTGTTGTATGTTCAGTGTATATTAAAAATAACTCATGGGACACCTGGGCACTGCCACTGCAGCAAAGTGAGAGTGTTGAAAGTAGAAATATTTTCTTGAATGAAAATATATTCCAGTTGATCCATATTCAAATAGTTTAAGACTTCAAATTTGTCTTCTCTACATTTGTTTAAGACTATTGTAAATGTTAGTATATCCTTTTGGACTGTGCCTTTGTGTTTGTCATGAGAGTCAACTGAGAAGTCATACAGATAATGTGAAAGTTGTTAGCACCACAGCATGAATGTACAATTGTATTAAATTTAATCCAGAGAAGTCTGTTTGGATGTGCTTTATGTTACCAGATTTGTTAAAACTTCAGATTGTTACTTGGGAGGAAGCTATTTCTTTTCACTTTGCTAGTTTAGGTTTCTATATGTTTTCATTAACTCTCCATGTTTCTTCATATGAGCAACTTTCCTTGTAAAAATACATTTCTTTTTCATTTACATTTCACCTTTAAATTGCCCCACAAAAATTTGCTTTATTTCCATTTCTTCTGTTAAATTTCTTGGAGAAAAAAATCACTCAAAAATAAGTTTTTCCTTTTATGTGCTAATCATTTCAGGTATCTGTATTCCTTTTGCTGTCATTAAGAGACTTAGAATATGGTGTGATCTGTTTTTCATTTTATTCATATAATATCTAAGCACCCATCAAGGGCAGGAAAGATCTAGGCAGAGACAAAACAGTCCCAAGCATTTGAGTATAGAAATGTATAACAGACCAAGGCTTAAAAGTGAAAATATGAAACAAAAGGTAGTATTCTTAAAAGAACTATTCTGTTAGACTTCATTAAGGGCCTTTAAGAGAAACATGTTTTAGAGGATAAGATATATATGTAGATAGACCCCATCTGTAAATCAGGTTGGTCTTTACAAAGGCAGAGAGGCTGAGCAGCTCTTAGTGGTAGAGACAGGCACTCACTCAGGATGGTCATTTTAGTATCCCATTTAATGGAACTTAAAAAAAAATAGAATACAACTTAGGTGTATTTAAAACACCGCAATAGTCGTGGTCTATATGCTTGAAACAAGACTTGAAGGTAATAGCAGGGATATGTGGGAGACTGCCAATCTACATTAGCTCCTCCTCACTATATGTGTTTCTTAGCACTGGAGGAAGGCGTTACAGCAGAACAGCTCCAACTCCATCCAGACCTGCACTCCAGCTTCCTGCGGGGGGGGGGGGGGGGGTTGTTTTGTTTCTTGTCAACTTCTTAGATGTCTGTTGGCAACTTTAGATAGGTGAGAGAAAAGCCTCCCTACTAAGGTTCTTCCAAATGTTCACATTGCTGCTGTTCAAAATAATAAGTCTTGCTGACTTTATTTCCCTTTTAAAAAATATTTTATGATTATATAAATATAATAATATATGTATTTTATGAGTGACAAGTTTTAATTACTGAATAAATAGAATTCCAATGTAATTATGTGCCAAGACAAACACTGTTAATGTTCACGAAAAACTAGTATTTGTAGTCTCCACATGTATTTTAAAAAGTTATTTTGAAAGAGTGATACATAGAGGGGCAAAAAAAAAAGGTCAAATAATACACAACTGCAGATTCCAGTATGCCCACCTAACGTTAGTCTAGCTTCTCAGAGGCAATCACTATCACTGGTTTCTTGTGTATCCCAGCAGAGATAATTCTATGCATATACAAATGTTTACTTACAGAATACCTTTGTTTTACACAAATGGCAGCATACTATACCCATAGTTTCCAACCCTTTGCTCATTTAATTACCTTGGAAAAATTTCTTGCCAGTACTACAATACCTCTGTCTCATTCTTGTGCTGCATAGTATTCCATTTTTATATTACCCTCTGCTGTCTACTTGTTCATTAATCTTATTTTGTATCCCTTTGTCTTACTCTGTATCTTTTGTCCGTGTGGTACAGTGAGTTGTTTTGCTGACAAAGGAAAAAAATTCCTGTCAATCAGGTCAAGCCCCCAAACTGTAGCCAAAGAACAACAAAGAGATGAGCTGCACCTAAGGGAGAAAGCATGGAGAATGACTGATCTGGTCACAACTGTTAATTCCAGTTCTATCACCCAGCTATGTAAGCCTTAGGACAATCACTTAAGCAATCTGGATTGATAAAATGATTTCTAAGATCCCTTTCGGCAATAAAGTTCGAAGATTTGCAACTTCCTGAGAAGTTGCAGCTAACACATACTGTTTAATATTTTATACATTCAGAACATCTCATTTGGTCTCAGTTAGGTCAGCAAAAAAGATAAAAATATTTTGCATTTAAGATTTTATTTATTTATTTGAGAGAGAATGAGAGAGAGCACATGAGAGGGGGGAGGGTCAGAGGGAGAAGCAGACTCCCCGCCGAGCAGGGAGCCCGATGTGGGACTCGATCCCGGGACTCCAGGATCATGACCTGAGCTGAAGGCAGTCGCTTAACCAACTGAGCCACCCAGGCGCCCAAAAATATTTTGCATTTAAAGTAAACACTCTAAAGATCATGACCAAGGAAATAATTTGAAAACTTCCCAAAGGGTTCACTTCTAGTTTTCTAGATACTATAATACTGCAACAAGAGCCATCTCAAATCTGAAAGCTAGCATCAGCCATCAACTGTCCTTGCCCTGAATTATCTCTTTGTATTTTTGCAGCAACCCTAAAAAAATACAAGCTTAAAGATGAGGAAAATAAGCTTCATAAAGATTAACTCACCTAAGATCATCCAGTTTGCTTCCCAAATAAACTGAATTAAAATGAATATTCATGGGAAGATTATAATCTCAGTTTTACTTCCAAGTTTTCTACATGACTCTGGATATATACTTTGCACTGATTCTCTCACTGGGTTTTAAAAAAAGAAACAAAACCAAGGAAGGTTTATTTAAAAGCTGACTATAAGTACTGTTGAAACTAACAGTTTTTGTCTTATTTTTCTTCCCAAAGGAAAAGGAATCATTGAAGAATTTCTTTGCTTAATCTAAGAAGTAACCAAAGATGAAAAAACAAATCTAATAATTAAATCTGGCTAATGTAACAATTCCTTTTCTAACAGACCATCTTTTCACTTTTGTTGACCTGAGTAACCAATATCTCTTCCTAAAGACACTTAGGAAGTTCAGAATAATTTTTTATATATTTTCCTTTCTTATTTATTATAATCTGCTTTTTATACCTGAAACTAATCCAACTCCAAACACAGGATATGAATGGATAAATTATTTTAACAGAGAAAATTATTTTCTCCATAATTAAAATGCACCAACTTGATGCACTCACATTACTTTAGATGAGCACATTTGTGTTCAGCAAATATATCTGGTCTTTCTTCAGTGACATTGCAATAGAATTACTAGGTGCAAAACAAAGAATGGCACAGATCCACACACAATGGCTCATTGTCTTCAATGATGACAACATTATTGGGATCTCTCCTGTATTTGTTCTTAAAAAAATAATTTTTCTCTCTAAAAAAGGGACAGGTGGAAAAGCATTTAGTGGGGAAAACTAATTGGGTTGAAGTTTAGTTGTAGGTGTAAATTAAAGCTAAAACAGATTTGAATATTTTCTGACATTGAAAAACTGAAAAAAGAGGCAGGCCTGACTTATATTGCGTGCCAAGAAAAACCAGGATCAGATTAAACATGTTTTGGATGAATCACAAAACTAATAATCCAAATTACTATCATCTGGTCCAACTGTTCTCAATCCTGATTATACATCAGAACAACCTATGAGGTTTACCAAATATATTGTACCAAACCCCAAACATACTAAATCAAAATCTACAAAGTTGGGGCCTAGACATGTTTTAAAAAGCTCAAAACGGGGGGGCGGGGGGCGCCTGGGTGGCGCAGTTGGTTAAGTGACTGCCTTCGGCTCAGGTTATGATCCTGGAGTCCCTGGATCGAGCCTGCTTCTCCCTCTGACCCTCCCCACTCTCATGTGCTCTCTCTCTCTCTCTCTCCCATTCTCTCTGTCTCAAATAAATAGATAAAATCTTAAAAAAAAAAAAAGCTCAAAAGGGGGTGCCTGGGTGGCTCAGTCGGTTAGGTGTCTGACTTCGGCTCAGGTCATGATCCCAGGGTCCTGGGATGGAGCCCCATGTCAGGCTCTCTGCTCAGCGGGGAGCCTGCTTCTCCCTCTGCCTGCCGCTCCCCCTGCTTGTGCTCGCTCTCTCTCCATCAAATAAATGAATAAAATCTTTAAAAATAAAAAGCTCAAAAGATAAATGTAGTAGATATTGTTGGTTGCTCACCATTTTTCCTAATCTGAATCCTGATTTTAAAAAATTATCCATGCTGTCCCCATATATACCCCATGTACCTCAGAGGAAGAGGATTCTAAACTCCAGGAGACCCAACTGGCCTAAGGGTTATTCCATACCCTCTCCCAGTGACTGCCTCAGGGATGGACAGGTCTAAACTACTTTAAATCAATGAGACCGAAGGATTTGGTGGCAAATCCTGGGAAAGCTTTTGCATATTAAGAGAAGGCCCTTGGAATCCAGCCTGACTCCTCCACTGCATGTAAATGAAGATGCACATGGCTCAAACTGCTATTGGCAATCATCCCATGACCACGAGGGTAGCCAGCCTTAGGATGATGCCAATGCAGCAGTTGAAAATGGGAGGAAAAAAACCCTAGAGGCTCTTGGTGACACCTACTGAATCACTGGATCAGAAATACTAAAGCCCGTTCTATCAGCAGACTTCATGATAATGATTCAATACATTTTATTAAGTCCTTTTAAGTTGGATTTTTAGTTATTTGCATCTGAAAGCTAGAGTGGTCCCACCCAGTACAGCAGTCTTTCAACCATAACAATCTGTATTAAATAGAAACCATATAAACACCAATTCATATTTATTTAATCTATAAATCTGAGGTTTTCTTTCCTATTTTAACAAAGAATGAATCTTTTAAAAAATAATTTATATGTGGTTATATTTTTCCAGTATTTGAGCTGAATTGTATTTAAAAGTTTATATTCATTGCATTCACTTCATTATTTACTCAAAGTTTTTGCTATAGGCTTTATCTTGAATGTGTAAGACCATTCGCCGTGCATAGAAGTCCCTGTATTCCTCTGGTAATTCAGCCAGTGTTTTTAAAGCTCTGTCCAAAATTTGTGCAGCTCTTGATGCTGCTGTAGGATCTTTGTTTCCATAGGTATCTGTTTTATCATAGCATTCAGATGGAAGGTGCTTCCAAAAGATATTCACTCCCACTCCAAACTCTTCAGAAATTACGTTATGGAACCATAAAGCTGGAGAAAGTTTAAGGAAAAAAAAAAGTTAAAAATAAAACCTAGAGTAAAAAAAAAAAAAAACCAAAATGTCAGTGAAATATCACAAATTGCATATAGCCAGTGTAAGAAATTCTTGTAACTAGATCCCTTCGTTAGCACACTCCCAGCTTTTAACAGAATCATTTTAACTTTTATGAATTGCCAACCAATTTAAAGTGTCAGTAACACAACCCTACTTTTAAAACCTTTGGAAATAGCAATTTTCCCTTTTAACTTGAAAGACATAATAAAGTTATATTTGTTTTGTAGTTCTGTAATTTGGGGCTATGTTTTCTGTTACTTGTTTACACTTCCTGAGTCATACAACCACATTAAAAGTGTTTATTTTTTATACACAGAACATTTCAATCATTTGAGGAGTATCTCTGACCTTTTCTGCCTCAGCACAGTACTTTTGTTCTCAAAGACTTCCTATTCAAGCTGCATTTGGTTTTCTAACTTGCTTAAATTTGCATTCATTGTAGCCTGCTTAGTTTTATACTTCTTTTTGTAATGCATTTATAAATGTCTTATATTTCTTTCAGCTCCTGTACAATAAGTATATAAAACTAAAGCAAATATTTTGGTGGTAGAGAAGATGAATAAACTTTATCATATGATATAGCTAATTAATTTTTCACTTCCTCTAGAACGTTTCTTTGTTTTCAGTTGAGTCTGAATGTTTTCAAACTATAGGTGCTATAGGAATATGAAAGCAACATCACAATATAACCAAGATGAAATAGTCATGTAAATGGTGCACCTGGGTCGTTCAGTCAGTTAAGCGTCTGGTCTGCCTTCAGCTCAAGTCATGATCTCAGGGTCCTGGGATGGAGCCCTGAGTGGGACTCCCTGCTCAGTGGGGAGTCTGCTTCTCCCTCCCCCTCTGCTCCTCCCCCACCCCTGCCACTACTCTCTCTCAAATAAATAAAATCTTAAAAAAAAAATACTAGTCACGTCAAAAAATGTTTAATCTTGTGAATGGGAGAAAGTAAGATTTACAAGATGCTAAATTTTAGAAACAAACTCATTCTAAGAGTGCTCTAGGAAAAACAAAAGCTTAAAATACTTTGATTTGCAAAACTAGTTTCAAACATGGATTTAATCTTAACTACTCTTTCTTTCAGAATCTTTTTCCTTATTCAATATAACAGGAAAAAAGCTAACCATTCTGTTAAATTTAAATGCAAAGATGGGGGTTTTGCTTTTATTTCAAAATATATGCAAATGTTAAGTATTTCTGGCTCGCTTTTTTTTCCCTTAAGTTGTATACAGAATAAGAGAAAACTGCATAGCTCTTAACCAGTCTCTAAAGATACAAAACCAAAAAATTTAAATAATAGCAATGGATTTAAACACTAGTGTGCTGGTTGTTTACAAAGAACATAAGAAGTTAATGTATCAAATTTTTATAGATAATCAATTATGTTAAGGACGTTGTATCAGGCCCCTTGGGGAATACAAAGATTGCCAAAACATGGTTCCTTATCCTCAAGCAATTTATAATGTAGCCCCAAATAAGATCATCATATTTTTATTAATACTTTTTTACTTAATTCTGTCACTGAAAAAGAGGTATTTTTTTTAAAGATTTTATTTATTCATTCGAGAGAGCACAAGCAGGGGGGAGAGGCCGAGGGAGAGGAAGAAGCAGACTCCCCACTGAGCTGGGAGCCCGACAGATCCCAGGACTCTGAGATCATGACCTAAGCTGGAGGCAGATGCTTAACCATCTGAGCCACCCAGGTGCCCCCAAAAAGAGGTATTAATGATTAAAAATATATTAACTTAAATATGAAAAATACAACTATACAAACAGAATTTGTTAATGCACTCCTTTAATCTTAATTATGATTTTTTTTTTTTTAAGATTTTATTTATTTATTTATTTGAGAGAGGGAGCGAGAAACAGCATGAGAGGGGATAGGGTCAGAGGGAGAAGCAGGCTCCCTGCTGAGCAGGGAGCCCGATGCGGGACTCGATCCAGGGACTCCAGGATCATGACCTGAGCCGAAGGCAGTCGCTTAACCAACTGAGCCACCCAGGCGCCCCTTAATTATGACTTTTATAATCTTAAGGTATTCACTTCTGAATAATTACAGATGTTAATTATATCACTAATTACTAACAACTAATGCCCTTTTTATTGTACAAAGAAATTAAGTGACACTAATTCAGACCATAGAAAATAATGCACACAGGGGCGCCTGGGTGGCTCAGTCGTTAAGCGTCTGCCTTCGGCTCAGGTCATGATCTCAGGATCCTGGGATCGAGCCCCGCATCGGGCTCCCTGCTCAGTGGGAGCCTGCTTCTCCCTCTCCTACTCCCCCTGCTTGTGTTCCCTCTATCGCTGTGTCTCTCTCTGTCAAATAAATAAAAATCTTAAAAAAAAAAAAAAAATGCACACAAAAGACATCACAGGTGTTGAGATTATAACAATTTGATATTTAATAAAATCTCTGATCTGTTTTGGCTTTGAAATATATTTACCATTTCTTGGTAAATACTTAAGTGACATAGTTCTAAAATATGCAGTTTTTTTTGTTTTTTTTTTTAAAGATTTACTTATTTTAGAGAGACGGGGGTGGCGGAGGGACAGAGAGAGGGAGAGAGTCTTAAGCAGACTCTGCGCTGAGTGCAGAGCCTGACATGGGGCGCCATCTTACAACCCTGAGATCAGGACCTGAGCCACACAGAGTCGGATGCTTAGCCCACGGTGCCACCCAGGTGTCCCAATATGCAAATATTTTAGAAAGGACTAAAAAGAACCAGGTATAATCTTTTCCCAGATACAAAGTATCTTGTTTGATGTCATTTAATAAAATAAGAGTGTAATGTTATATAGATTGCCTCTGAAAAGCAAGATCGTTAATTTTATAAGAATTTGCTTAAGCATACTTTAAACACACATACACAGTTGTATAAAAATCAACTTGTATAGGACAGAATACATATAACAAACATACATTTGTACTAAAAAAATCATATAATGGATGAGTGACAGAGTACAGATTTTATAAACAGGAAATGAATGAGGTCTAGAAATCTTACCAGGAATGAATAATACATCTCCAGCTTTAAGGGAACATTCATACCTTCTAGCCTTGGAAAACAGTGGATATTTAGCTAAGTCTGGGTTATCTATATCCAGTACTTCTGATTTAGTACCTGAAAAGTTCCAAAAAAGGATAATATAGATTAAGCAAAGTTAGCATTTCTTAAAAGGTAATCACAAATATAAACTTGAAAATTTTTCTTTTCTGTACAATTATTTATTATATCCACACTGTAAGAACAATTACTATTCTCCTGAAACCTAAGACAATTTTCAATGATCCACCCTTTATGACTATTGACATCCATGTAATATAATTAAGAAAATCTGAAAATTTCATTGTTCATATAGCCTATCATTACATATATACATGTGGAGAACACAAATACATCATAATTAGAAAGAGGCCCTAAGATGTTTTTCTATGAAAATAAAGAGGTTTCCTAAGAAGAGTAACTGAATAGACTAGACTTTTGAAATATAAACTTAAAAAAAAAAAAGTACCTGATAAATATAAATACTGGGCATCTCGAGGACTGAATAGTACAACACGCTTTTTTCCTGTCACTTGTATTAAGAAGTTATCCATTACCTGAAGGCCAATAAGAACTTATGGATAAGCAATATCTAAAATTTAAATAAACAGAACCAATGGTATATTCCAAACAGTTAAATGTAAATCCTACCTTTAGTAAGACTCGACTCACATTTCTAAAACATTTATAGTAATATGCTAACAATGCAAACATTTGTATTGTAAATGAAACTGTGCCTTTATTAAAGATATTCCTGCAGCACTGCCTTTATTAAAGATATTCCTGAAGGACTGGCAAGCCATTAGGAAATCTGAGAACTATTTGCCCTTGCCCCACCAGTATGACAGGGAGGGTAGTTATACTTATTTGAGGCTCTCCTTGGTTAGTACTTCCTTATCTGTCAAGGAATGCTATATGGCCAACATTAGGCAACAGATTGAAAGCACTTAGAAAAATTAAGTGCTGGGAAAATACAAGGTACTGCTGTAATCAACCATCACTAAACTCTTTTAATATATACGGCCAACCATAGTTTAGTTACAGGCATATTGATTTCCAAATTCTTTCTTTCCAAATTTTCTTAATGTACTTATTAATGGAGTAATCTTGACTACTTCTGCATACACAAGGGTACACTTTGTGGAAAATGTTAAAAGGCAGAGCTACGTAATTCTCAGCCAAGGAATTAAAATATATACTAAGCAAGGTATATTCATAATTATTTACATATCGCTTCTACCTAAGCATTTTTCCTTTCATTACTAACCCTTTTCTTATGTAAACCTTAACTATATATAACAGGCATTCCTTTGACTTATTTTTAATGTAAGAAAAGCTGTTTGGAATTCTCTTCTAAATCTAGATAGTGATACTAGTTAAAATTTAAAATAGTCACATAATACAATTAAAAATATATTTAAGTCACCACATCATTTTTTCACCATATCATTTATGCAAAACTTTTAAAAAATATACTAAGAATTTATGTCTATCTCATTTAATTAGAGTTATGATGTTAAAATCCTCCCAAGCGGCCCTCAGCTGAATTATAACACACTTATAAAACTTAATATAGCTTGATTTAGAGCTTTTTAAAAAATTACCTTTAGAAACCTATTAGGTATTGCTTTAGCGTCCTAAATTTCTCCACCCAACACCAAACCATATACAATACTCTTAATGTGTTTAAAAGATTTATATGCATATACTTAAGCAAGTAAAATTGTAATACCATAGAGTAAATGATCAGGGACAATATTCTATACATCTTGGTGCTCAAAGATACAGTGGACATTTCACATTCTCAAGGGATGTATAATCTAAGACCTTCAGAAATCCCCAAATTCTTCTAACTGGAAATGGCTCTCCACAAACTTCTGCCTTTCTCTTGAATAACAGTTCCATCTAGTCATGTGTATCATTTCCACATCCTCATTGTCACAACCTTAATTGCTTTTTCCACTTGTACAACTTTCCCCCTCATCTGGTGGCCGTTTTTCACATATTAAAAACCACTTCATAAAACTTAACACACACACACACAATATAACGAATCAAGAACACCACCACAGAGAAATGCAAATGTGAGAAACTAACTAGGCTATAGCATTAGTTAAATAATTTATTCCCGTATCACCAACTTGCAGAGCACTCTGTTTTCAAATCTCATGTTTCAGCAAATTATGTCTCCAAGATCTTTAGGGTAGTCTACAGAAAGTTGAAACTGTAAATGTTATGTCTATAAATGCTAAATATCTACTGTAGCTTCAGATTTCTCATTTATGTAGCATACATCATAGTGGGTCCAAAGTTGTAATCCTGGTGAGCTAATTCGAAAAACACTGGAAAAGAACTGCTCCTCTTTGAAAAATTTTGGAAACTTAATATCTCCTTCCAGTAAAGGAAACTGCTTTCTGATATCTGCAACATCCTGCATTGAGAGAAACATGGTAAGAATTTTAATAATGCAATATTTGTATAATGCTTGTTTTACCTCAGGCTGCCATCAGAGCCCATGATATTAAGGAGGAATGGGGTAAAACTGTTCATTGCTTTAAAATACTACTAAGAGATGACAGTCAACACATGAGCTTTCAAATGAAGGAATAACAGACTATGTAACAGACTGCAGATTCAACAATATCAGTACGGTTAAGCTTAATATGCTTCATTAATAGGTTCTTCCTATTTATACAATTGCCATCTACTCCAATAGTAAGTATTTAAAATTTAGGAGTCAACAATTTGAACATTATCAACTATGTAAAACCTATGGGTTTTACTGAGGGAAGAGACTAAAAGAAGTCAAAGAACTAAATGGGGACAGAAAAGGAAAAAACAGAATCTTTATCATTTTAGGGACCATTCCTTAACAATGCAGCCATACTAATTTGACTCTGAATACATGTCAAAGCTTGTATTACTGAATTATTCAGTATTTTAATAATTATTTTAGATTATATTTTATGAGCTGAATGGCCATCTGTAAAATATAGTAGAAAGGATTTTTTAATTGTGTAAAGATTAGAGTGACTTTAAACACTAAAATACTATGGTCCTACTTAAAAACTAATCAACTTTTAATAATTTTACTTCATTTTTTCTTTTAAAGATTCATTTATTTATTGGAGAGAGAGAGAGCATGTGCATGCAAGCAGGGGAGGGGCAGAGGGAGAGAGAGAAAATCCTCAAGCAGACTCCCTGCTTGAGTGCAGAGCCTGACTCGGGGCTTGATCCCAGGACCCTGAGATCATAACCTGAGCCGAAATCAAGAGTGGCCACTTAGCCGACTGAGCTACCCAGGCACCCCTAATAATTTTTCTTATTCAAGGGCAGAAATCATTGAGAAAAGAATGGGAAAAAGATGAAACAGGTCATATGTCAGGCAATAAGTATAAAAACTACAGTGCCAATTTAAAATATATACATCCATTAGGTTTTAAGCCTTTGTTTTACATTCAGAATTCTTACCTTTCTAGGGTCTTCCCCAAGTGACCGTAAGTAGTACTTCTCATCCTTAAACACCCCAAAGAAAAGTAACATAAATATTCATGTAAAAATAATAGAAAATAAAGATGGAAGGAAATGAGTTGTAAAATCTAACCCAGTTGTTTTTGAAACAGTTCCGTTTTCTTACCCTTTCTGCTAATGCTCTCTGGTGGCCATATGAAGAAATGTCTTTATTAGGCTGCTTGTAATAATGACTGGATCCATAAAATATTATATAAATATGAAAGGCAACACATACCTACTCTATCTAAAACACAATGCTTAATTCAGACTTTAAGTCATTTAGACTCTTAACAATAAGACTTAAAAGAATTCTCATTTGTATAATACACATGATCTCAAGGTATTGTTGAGGCCAATAACAAACTTAATATAATGCAAATGTAGAATAGGAGATAAATATGATAATTAAAATTTCAGTAATACATTTTAAAAAAATCTGGAACACTGCATTTTATCAAGTTAAGCCTACCACTGGTCATATAAATTTTCAAGCCAAATCCTTTAAAATCAGCTCATGTAGGAGTTAGAAATATGTCATTTCAAAAAAAAAAAAAATGTCATTTTAGAGTAGTAAATTCATGTTGATACTTAAAAAAACTGCCAATTATCCTTCACCGAGTAGCTATAAGAGAGAACTGTTTGAATTATAAAACACTACTGTTGCCTGCATTTCCTCTAAGAATTAGAGAACTGAGATAGTGGGTCAAGCACAAGGGCAAGCCAACTCAGGAATTCTGCCTCTTTTATACCTACACTGACCATTGTAACACAAAATTCAAAAATCCATGTTATTTACCTTAACAACGTATTATAAATCTATGACCAAAAATTTAACTCTACTCTCAGATCCAGTGTTTTTATATTTTTAAGTAATACCAGATAATTTCTATAAATTTATTATTGGCTAAATAGGTTTCAAAGTATGCTCTTCAAAATTCTAAGAGTTTTCTACCAGTTCTAATGTTTCAGGATTGGAAAAAAAATTCATGGGCAGACACAGAGGTGCACTGCTCAGAACCCCTTTAAGAAAGAATTCATTGCTAGTTGCATAGAGTGTGATTAACTTATGGCTGCCAGCCATTAATTCTTTCAGGTCTACCTCAGCCTTTCAAGGTCATGCTCTTCTTGGGGTAGCCCCAACCAATGACTGAGCAAGACAGTAAAAGGCTTAGGCATTGCCAACACACACAGCACTCCTCTAACAGGCAGTCTTTGCTCAGGAGTTCCACAGTGAGCTGGCAGAGAGTCCGTCAGATCTAGGTCACTGTCTGATGGCTTCCCCCTACCCAATCCTTCTCTTTCCTTTCAGGGGTATTACTCCCCAGTAAACCTATTTGCACTCCTAATTCCATCTTAACACCTGCTTCCTGAAAGACTGAAATACTTTCCATAATTTTAAGATGTAAATATACATGTATAGTCAGTTGCCCTTTGAAACTTTCCTGTCCAAGGGTAATGAGCAGCACAGATGTAAATAGCCATGAAATGTCAAGTGAAGTAAGAGAAACAGAGACAAGATAAAGGATTTACGTCTAAAGATTATGGAAAGTATATAAATAAGATGAATATACACTGTTAGTTCAGGTATAGTTAATGGAATCAGTTTTAGTAGACAATCTTATCATACCACAGAATCACAGACCTGCAGAGTTTGGAGGGATCCTGGTGGTAATCTGATGTGACCACTACCTGTTGAAACAACTGTGAGCAGGCAGCACTTGTCACTACCAAACTGGCCACCAGCCTGGCTGGCTCAAATGCAGACAACAGCTTTATTCAAAGCTTAAAAAGCAGTTTATTTTTAAAATGTGCTTTTGAGATAACCGTGAATTTTTAAAAAATGTATTTATATATAAGCCTCAATGCTTTATCTCAAGATATTTAAATTGAATTAAAACTGAATTATAAAAGGGCGCCTGGGTGGCTCAGTTGGTTAAGCGACTGCCTTCAGCTCAGGTCATGATCCTGGAGTCCCGGGATCAAGTCCCACATCGGGCTCCCTGCTCAGCAGGGGGTCTGCTTCTCCCTCTGACCCTCTTCCCTCTCTTGCTATCTGTCTCTCATTCTCTCTCTCTCTCAAATAAATAAATAAAATCTTAAAAAAAACAAAAAACAAAAACTGAATTATAATGTAAATAAGTAGAATTCTTCTGCATTTAATCCTGAACAAATGTTATAGCAAATACAACAGAAATCACATTAATAACAATAATAAAATATAGAAATAGTCTAACAGTCAATAAGATATGAAAATAAAGTTCTCCTTCAGCATTTGAACCGAATATCAGACCAAAGCATTTTCTTTTCTTTTCTTTTTTTTTTTTTTTTTTGAGAGAGAGCGAGCACAAGCAGGGGGAGCAGCAGAGGGAGAGGGAGAAGCAGGCTCCCCACCGAGCAGGGAGCCAGATGCTCAATCCCAGGACCCTGGGATCATGACCTGAGCTGAAGGCAGCCGTTTAACTGACTGAGCCACCCAGGTGCCCCAGACCAAAGCATTTTCAAAGAAAGTTATCATTTATCGCTAACATTTAGTAAGTAGTTTCCACATGTCAGGCATTGTGCTAAGTACTCTACAGATTTTATTTAGTTAACTGTCACAAAAACCTTATCAAACAGGTACTGTTATTGTTCCTATTTTATAGATGAGTAGACTGAGGTACAGAAAAATAATTTGGCCAAAGTTTGAGATCTAATAAATAGCAAAACTAGATCTACTGGCACACACAACCAAACCTTAAAAACAGCTATCAGAGAAGACTACAGCTCTTGTATATCTAATATTCTTGTATAAGAAAATCCACCTAGTATATACATATTAATGCTTTCTAAAGAAAATATGTTCAAAGCAGTTACCTCTGAAATAAAGAATTCTTCATGCTTTTCTTCAGCTGCCCTCTGAACCAACTTATCAAAAGGTAAAGTTCTGAAATAAAGACAAAGAAGCCTTGGACTCAATAAGTCAACTAGTAATACCCTTATCACTATATATAGGCTTTTTGGAGTTGTATATGCTCTTCTGTTTTACAATAGCCATAATTTTATTATAATCTATTATGTGGAATTTTAAATTTTCAAAATTCATTTAGCAGTATGCTTATTTGACCTAGATTGTCTAAAATTATAATTTCAAAAATTAAAGACTTCTAAATCTATGGGACAGATGAATCCTTATGTCAATACCCTCCTATTCCAAGTTACTGTTAGAAAAATGTTTCTATGGTATCTGGTTACCTCTGGATATACACAAACTTTCAAATGTGCTACTTCAAGTGTCATGGCAAAACAAGTCTTGTGACTGAGAAATGGGACAAACTACTAAGTGCTACTTTGGAAGAGATAGTAGGTAAATGATCCAGTAAGATCAACTCCTTCACTCTCTCACTGATCTTCCTGCCTTCTGGAACTACCACAGAAAACAGAAGCCCACAACACTGCTCTCAATCTCCTTCACCACTCTGTCATTTTAAGGCTTCTGAGGAATACCTCAAGGAGAATTCAGGGAAGTGACCAAGTTTTATTCTTCTTCAACATTTCTGTTCAAATGGCTATCTCCTTCCCTTGTGGTAAACGGGGCTGAACATCACAAAAGCAGTTCGTTTCCTTTTATCTCACTATTGAGCCTGGAGGGCTACCATTTCTCTGGGTCCCATCCTGTCCCTTCACCAGTCTAGAAGCAAAAGTACTGATCCCTACATGAAGATGATAACAGTAACATCAAGACAATGAAGTCCTCAAAAGCATCTGGGTCAAAAGCCTCTCCACCCAACCCCCATTGCACTCCAGCCTCCAAACCTCTGATTAAGAGTAGTAGTCTTTTCTCTCCTTTTTTTCTTTTAGTCTTTTCACTCTTACCACCAAATATCTTTCCACTTTAAATCTGTACTGAGGAAATGGGGAGAAAGGGTTAGCAAAAACCCTTTCTCCTTCTCTATAAGATGACCTTGGGCTTACCTTTTCCTAGCAGTGCTTTTGTAGAAACCTACTGGGTAAAGATAAATGTGGAAGGTCACCTGTGATATCAGTTAACATTGTTTATTGTAAAAAATGACCCCTAATTGATGAACTATGTCTGGACTGAGAGGCTGATGAGTGGATTATAAATATTTGTTAAGAAGCAAAAGATATGGCTTCCCTGTGTGTGGTGTAACTCTTGTAATTGAGTTTGTCCCTTGGAGGAACCTAGATGCTAAATTCATGGGCCATTTCATGTCACTGGTTTCTGTGGACTATGTGGTTTCATTTAGCTAAGGTGTTTCTATACCCATCTTTATAGTCTTTCTTGTTCCCTTGCAATTAAGCTGTCACTTGGTGAACCAAAAAATGGCTCCTGGATTGGTACAAGGACTCCCACTGATACTATACTGCTAGAATATAGTTTCCTGCCTTGTATCCTTTTGTAAAGCTAAGTGAATCTGATGCCAGATTATGGACTAATAGGTCCTGTGGGCGCGAATGTCAATCTGAACTTGAGGACATTGCTGATGATTATGTATAAGAGTGAGCACTGCAAGAGAGAAGAAAGGAGTCTGCCATCTGCTCAGACCAATTTGCTACTACAGTTTCTAGCTAATTATATCAACAAATTTACTTGGCATCCTCCTATGCAATGTTTTCCATCTCTGACCTCACCATAGACCCTTCATTCCTACCAAAGCAACTTTGAAGAGTTTGGGGAAAATATGGAAGCCTCTCAGGTACAGAGCTACCCCTGTAATTGGTGCAGTTGCCTAGGCTTATCTTTTTACTAGGGAAAACTCAGAAGTGTTTCAAGACCTTTATAAGAACAGGGCAAATAGAGTAACTCAATCCAGAGAAGCAGAACTTGGGTGCCCTCAGCAATCTTTTTCCTTAGGTAGTGGTGCCTGTCAGAGCTTCTGAGAGAGGGGGGAACAAGGTGTGAATTAGGAAGTTCCTTAGACTCAAGGTTTCCATCTATCCCATGCATGTTTCAAAAAGAAGGACATCTGCTATTTAAGTTCCATCAGTCTGGACTGGTAACAGACCAGTAAGGGAGGTAGTATCAAAGAAGGGTTAGGATCATGGGTTCTGTGGAGTCAGGCAAATTTGGATATAAATTTGGTTCCATTATTTCAAGCTATATGATCTTGGGTAAGTTACTTAATGTATTTAAGCCTCCATTTTCTCAATTGTATAATTATTGAAAACAAAACAAAAAAAACTACCTCACAGCCTTTCTAAATTAAATCTAGGATGCATGGCACAGTACTTGATATATAGTAAGTGCTCAGTAAAGGACAAATGGTGGGGTTAACAACAATGATAATGTACCCTTCAGCAGCATGAAAGTGGTTACCAACATTAAGAAAAAGAAAAAATAATCTTCAGTGTCCTGTTTCCCATTTGCAAAAGCTGCTTTGCAAAATCAAGATCAGGATTAATAAAAGTATAATAAATAGTAAGAGCAGGATGATGAAAGGAATTAGATGATGTGATAGACAGAAGCAGTTAAATAGAGCTATATTAAAAGTCAGACTGATTTACTTCTTTAAATCTATGACCAGAAGAATACCAACACTATTCTTCCACCACACAATACTCCTCTCACTCATAGTACCCTGAGTCTGGAAGAACACTGATAGCCACCAAGAAGAAAGAAGTAAAAGCTAAGACCTGGAAATGTATTGCTCTTCAAATATTTAATAAGCAGAAATGCAACCTTAAACTAAAGTGATGACAATGATATATGTGTGTAGGATTTATTCCTTTCTAGACTCTTTCTGACCTAGATGCCTCCCTTCTTTCCTACTCCCTGGTAACTGCCAAAAATGACTACATCTATTTTTTTCTTGCACTAAGAAAATAATCTTGCAACTCTTTAGTAGCTCTCGTGAAAGGCCTGGAGAAAGCTGGGATAGGAACTATTACATAATGTATGTGATTCAAAAACAAGTTTTGAGAAGTTTATGGAACACGACAAAACAGCAAAGCAATTCAAGATGAAGTTTCAATACCCATTTGTTATGGCTTTGGACTCTCTGGAAAATAAACATCATTAACTGCCGGCTTAAAAACGTTCATCATTCCAGCACTTTCATCCACCTTTTTGATTTAATAAAAAATGAAAAGTTCTTACACTTAGAAAAACTTGTGGCAATTAAACTCAATTCACGGCCTATTAAAAACCAAAACTATAATGGTGAATATTCAAAGGATCAAAAACTGAGAAATGCTTTGGCAAGCTGCTATATGAGCTTGGAAAACTCTAATGAGAAAGGAATGGCTCTGGACATTAGAAGCTCTGTTTAACTCATCTCTAAACTCTGGAAGGAACAGTGAGAACCATCTTTCTTTAAAAAGCAGTCTTTTGTGAACTACATGGTTTTTTAATAGACTGAGTTTACTGGAAACTGCACGTGCAGAATATAAATATTTGTTTTTTAACATTTTTTTTTTTAAGATTTTATTTATTTATTCATGAGAGACAGAGAGAAACAGAGGGAGAAGCAGGCTCCCAAGGAGCGGGAAGCCCGATGCAGGACTCTATCCCAGGATCCTGGGATCATGACCTGAGCCGAAGGCAGACGCTTAACCATCTGAGCCACCCAGGCGCCCTTGTTTTTTAACATTTTTAATGAAACATGGGAATAAATAACATATTACATCTATAAGATTACAACATTTAAAACTTTCAAGTTTGGACACTCAACAGCTTTTAACTATCTTACTTACTTTTAAGATATCCCAAAGCATAAAGTGACAACCACAAGGGAAATTAAAAGTATTTAAGGTTATTTTGTCAAAAGAGAAAATTTAGTATGATTTTTTTAAAACTATCCAAGTTGATGAAAAACTATACCAAACATAGCAACTACCTGTCCTTTATTTCTGGAGAGAGCAGAAAAAGAAAACATGGCCTTACACTTCTGTCACAATAATTACAAATTAGAAAATCTTCTAAAAATAAGAGCATTAAAAATCAAAATAGGTTATGAAGGAAAACTTCAGAATTCATTACTCTAGATAACAATTACTAATGAGGTAGGATCAATTAATTAATGAAGCACTGAATGAGTATAGCACACCCAACGTTAGAGGTACTCTAACTCCAGTTACAGAAATCCAGTTCCTTCCATAGCTCCAGAAGGTATCAGGCATATACCTTATTTGAAAAAAATGGTCTTTGCAAATGTTTTTATATAACTGTGTAAACTCAGAATTCTTGTCTTTTAAAAGCTATTCTTTAAAAATTAGCAAGCTATTCCATGACTGTATCAAAGTAGCCAAAAGATCAAATGCCATATGGTCTTTGTATAATAATACAAAAATATTTTCAAGGCTTAAAGTAAGTTATTTGTAGTCCCAGAGTAAACCTCAGAAGAAAATACCTATATACAAAGTTCTTACTAATGAAGTTCATCTGGGCAACTGCAGCAACATGAATCTTTACTTCTTTTCTCCCTCCAACTTGGCTCAGGTAATCCACTGTCCATTTGCTTGTGCATGCCCCCAAATCAATTCCTTCCAACACTAGGGGTTTTCTCTGTAAGTGGGGAAAAATATACAACAAAAAATTAGGGAAAATGAACAATATATCTGGAGTTATATTTGGCAATAGAAGGACAAAAACAATTAAGGAATGATTCTTGATCCTAAGATGCTCAAACTCAAACCTTTGACAATTCATGCTATAAAGCAGGAAGAGCATCAATGTAATAGAACAAAATTTTAACATTAGGAAAATAAACCAAATGAAACAGGAGTACCATTACTAGCTGAGAACAAGAAATCTGAACATTATTTAAAGCATTTTCAGGGTGCCTGGGTGGCTCAGTTGGTTGAGCATCTGACTCGTGATTTCAGCTCAGGTCATGATCTCATGGATCATGGGATTGAGCCCCACATCTGGGCTCCAGCACTCAGCGGCAAGTCTGCTCAAGATTCTCTCTCTCCCGGGGCGCCTGGGTGGCTCAGTCGTTGAGTGTCTGCCTTCAGCTCGGGTCATGATCCCGGAGTCCTGGGATCGAGCCCCGCATCGGGCTCCCTGCTCGGCGGGAGGCCTGCTTCTCCCTCTCTCACTCCCCCTGCTTGTGTTCCTTCTCTCACTGTGTCTCTCTATCAAATAAATAAAATCTTTAAAAAAAAAAAAAGATTCTCTCTCTCCCTTTGCCCTCCCCACCCTCACACTTGCGCTCTCTCACAAATAAATAAATCTTTAAAAAAAGGCATTTTCACAAGTGTCATTTATGACAAAAATATAAATGATTAAAATTTGTATTTTATAGTCAAATATTGTTTGTAACTTTTTATTTTGATACTATTTCAAACTTGTGGAAAAGCTGCAAGAACAAAGAACTCCCATATACCCTTTACTCTGATTCACCAACTGTTAATTTAACATTTGCCTCATTTACTTTATCATTTGTTCTCACTCTATGTTGTGTATAGAGAGGAACATATTAAAAATAATTAAATTTTTTCTTAACTACTTCAAGGTATTGCTGACATCATACTCCTTTATCTCCAAAAACTGGAGTATATTTCCTGAGAACAAAGACATTTTCTTACATAGTCACAGAATAATTATCAAAATTACATTTAACACTGATATAATACTACGACTTCACAGTCCATATCCAAATTTTGCTAACTGTCCTAATAATATCCCTTATAGTTGCTTTTTGTTTTGTTTTGTTTTGTTTTCCCATTTCTGAGATGCCACATTGCATTTAGTTGCCATGTCTCTTAATATGGAACAGTTCGTCAGCCTTTTTCTTCCATGATCTCGATGTTTTTGAAAAGTACAGGCCAGTTATTTTGTAGGAAGCCTTTCAATTTCAGTTTATCTGATGTTTCTTCATGATTAGATTCAGGTTATGCATTTTTAGAAGGAATGTACCAAAGAAGCAATGTTGTGTCCTTCTCAGTGCAACGCATCAGGTAGCACATGATATTTTGCCCTATTATTTGTGATGTTAATTTTGATCAACTGGTAATTCCTCCCTGAATTAAGTATTGCTATGATGAACACAAAAATTATGGTTTTTAAAAACTCCATCATCTTCTACATTAGTTGGCTTTCTGATGTCAAAATGAGCTAATTTATTTATTTATCTCCATTAACTTTATTCACTTGGTTATAATCTACTGATATAATTTTGATGTTCAAATTATCTTAGATTTGGCCAGTAGGATCCAAATCAAGCTGGCTCTTGTGACTTTTTACCTGAACACTTCCTTACTTCATAGCAAAGAAAACACAATCCAGAATCCTTTTATACTCTTTCCATCCCAGCCCTACAGTCATTTCTTCAAGCAGCTCTGGTTTCTTTTAAAGGGTATGTTACTTAAAACCATGATCTGGGTGTTAGGTGTGTTCATTGCTATTGGGGTATCATTACTTCTAGGCCTTCTTAGTGGACAGGGCTAGGAAATATGTGGAAGTCTGTGTATACTTATTCCCCCTTTTCCCAGATACGCATGTGTGCGCATGCACACACACCCCCACCCCACATATGTATATACCATATCTATTTATCTCTCTCTCCAAGCATATGTATATACTATACACATACACACACACACATGCACTTAATGGATGTATCTATGAACGAACCATAATACCTCTAATACTGATACCTCAATTCTGATCTTATACCACAAGACTCATTTTAATTTTTGTTTATATATTCGTAACTCCTTTCTCCTAACAATGAGAAACCTCGTTCCTATTATCCTCAATGTTTAATCAATTGAATAAATTCAAAGTAAGTACTTTCACAATTGCTAAGTCACATCACTATAAAAAGCAAGTCTATTAACTAGAGTTCAGTATTTGTTTGTAGTTTTTTTTGTCTTTAGACTGAGGATATACAATATGTACTGTGTTCAAAAGTGACTTGGGTTACTTATCTTCCTCCCTCTTACTTACTATTTTTTTATATTTTATATTTGAGTTTTGGGTTTTTTAATCATCCTCATCCTTGTTAATTTTATTATTACTATTACTTTAGAATGTAAAATATTAATGTGATCCCCAAAGTCAAAACTATACAAAAAGGTCACCCCAGCCACATTCTTTCACCTCATACTCACTCATCCCCTATAGATAACCAGTCTCATTTCTGGCTTATCATTCCTTTTTTCCACACCCCCCTCCCCAAAGAGACCAAAAACATATATACTTCTTTATTTCCCCTTCTTTTTTTCACAAAAAGTTGGCATGTTATGTATTTTCTTTTGTAATTTGATTTTTTTTTTAATTTCAAAACATATCCTGGAAATCACTGCTATCAGTTCAGGTTATCTTCCTCATTCTTTTTTGTTGTTGTTGTTTTTTAAAGATTTTATTTATTTATTTGACAGAGAGTGAGAGAGGGAACACAAGCAGGGGGAGTGGGAGAGGGAGAAGCAGGCTTCCCGCCGAGCAGGGAGCCCGATGTGGGGCCGGATGTGGGGCTCGATCCCAGGACCCTGAGATCATGACCTAAGCCGAAGGCAGACCCTTAACGACTAAGCCACCCAGGCGCCCTTCTCATTCGTTTTTACAGCTTTGTACACCACAGTGTAAATGAGCAATTTAATCAATCACTCTCCTATGCATAGTTTTTTTTTTTTTTAATGTGTTGAACTTCATGGACTCTACACACTTTTTTTTTTTTAAGATTTCATTTATTTATTTGAGAGAGAGAATGAGATAGAGAGAGAGAGCATGAGACAGGGGAGGGTCAGAGGGAGAAGCAGACTCCCTGCCGAGCAGGGAGCCTGATGCGGGACTCGATCCCAGGACTCCAGGATCATGACCTGAGCCGAAGGCAGTCGCTTAACCAACTGAGCCACCCAGGCACCCATAGTTTTTTTTTTTTTTTTAGGTTATTTGCACTAATCCTCAAAGGAAACTCCTAAAAGTGGGACTGCTGGATCATAAAGTAAACATATATACAGTTTCATTAGATACACCAAATTCCCCCCCCACAAGAGTTGTACCATTTGGCATAAAGTGTGAGAGTGCCAGTTCCTTCACAGCCTCACCAACAGTAGTATTTTTAAAAATCAGCCTTCTGATTTTTTGCCAATGATAGATAAGAAATGGAATATCAGTTTGGCTTGAGGTTCTCTTATGAGTAAAGTTGAACACCATTTCATGTTTAGAGGTCATTTTATCTTTTTTTTTTTTTTTTTTGGTCAACTGCTCACATTTTATCAGACTTTTGGCCTTTCACACCCCACCCCTTTAATTTTTAAAAGTTCTTAAATACATGGGCTTCTATGGCCCTTTTATGAAACATGTTGCCAATATTTTTTTTCCAGCTTGTATTCTATGTATTCAAATTTTAATCTTTTACTACACCTGAATTTTCAGTCATAGTTAGAAAGCCCTTCCACAGACCTACATTATAGAGGAATTTACCTATGTTTTCTTCTAGTACTGTGTAGTTTCACTTTATATTTGCGTCTCTGATCCATTTAGAGATTACTCTTGTGTATGGTGTCAGATATAAATCTAATTTTATCATTTTTTAAATGACTATCCAATTGCCCCAGCACCATTTATTTAAAAGAAAATGTGGTGTGTGTATATATATATACATATACATACATATATACAATGGAATATTATGCAGCCATCAAAAAGAATGAAATCTTGCCATTTGCAATGACATGGATGGAACTGGAGGGTATTATGCTGAGCGAAATAAGTCAATCAGAGAAAGACATGTATCATATGACGTCACTGATATGAGGAATTCTTAATCTCAGGAAACAAACTGAGGGTTGCTGGAGTGGTGGGCGGTGGGAGGGATGGGGTGGCTGGGTGATAGACACTGGGGAGGGTATGTGCTATGGTGAGCACTGTGAACTGTGCAAGACTGTTGAATCACAGATCTGTACCTCTGAAGCAAATAATACATTATATGTTAAAAAAAAAAAAAAAGAAGAAGAAGAAGATAGCAGGAGGGGAAGAATGAATGGGGGGAATCAGAGGGGGAGACGAATCATGAGAGATGATGGACTCTGAGAAACAAACTGAGGGTTCTAGAGGGGAGAGGGGTGAGTGGATGGGTTAGCCTGGTGATGGGTATTAAAGAGGGCACATATTGAATGGAGCACTTGGTGTTACACGCAAACAATGCATCATGGAACACTACATCAAAAACTAATGATGTAATGTATGGTGATTAACAACATAATAATAATAAAAAAAAAGTTCCTTTGCGCCAGTGATTCTTAACATACCGTGTTTATCACATACTAAATCTCCATATAAATGGAAATTTACTTCTGAATATATGTAGATCTCCAGACTTTTGGTTCTATTTCTCTGGTCTATCTATTCATGCACCTATATCACACTGTTAACTATTAAAACATGTTAAAAATATGAAGCCTATGCCCCCTTGTAGATTTTCTTTAGTGTTTCCAAAGAAAGATCTTGTTTTCCAATTTCATTAATTTCTAATTTTATTACATTGTGACCAGAGTGTTGTTTGCAATTTTCCAGTTTATGAAACTTAGTGATGCTTTCTCTGTGACATATTATCTGTCTTGCCTGGGAAGATTACATGACAAAATACCCTCTGCCATGCATCTTACAAAGCATTTCCACATACAACAGTGGATCTCCACAGTGGTGCTCTGCAAACATCTTATATTAACACATACTGAGGTGGGGGTGGGGAGTGCAACAACAAACCAACCAGCACTAGACCCACAAATAAATGAAGGCTTAGATCCTCTCTGTAGGTTGCTAATTCCCAAAAAAAACCCACTTCATTCCTGCTTCTTTAATACTGAGAACTGTAGCTCTATGACCACCTTGTAAATATCAAGTGAAATTGCGGGGAGAGAGGAGTTCAACCATAAGCATACTAACTATAACCTTGTCCGTTATTTTTTTCTTTAAATATCTGCTGGGCTCTTAGTCTCAGTTTCTCTGAAGTATGGGTTCCCTTACAAAGCACTGCAAGTAAAAATACTTCTCTTTAATATTTTCCTCTTGAGTTTTTCTCTTAAAGAACTAAGGTTCGAATTACACATATAAGAGCTTCCAACGTCTGAATTAGAACCCAGGTTAGTTAGAATCCAAGACCGGTGGAAGTTTCCTGAGGGATTCCCATCGCTTCCCCTTTGGCTCAGTGCAGTGAAAAAATGCTCTTCTGAATCAAGTAACTCGAGTAGACTAACAGGCACCTTTTGCGCCACCAGCGGGGCGGTGAAACCTCCTTTAAACTTTAGGAAACCCGATGCAAGATGGGGTGGCAGTGGGAAATCTCCCTTCGTTGCCACAGTAACGGAAGGAGACAGCGTAAGAGAGTCCCAGAAAGGCCACTCTTCGCAGCGAGCAGTGCTTACTAGGCAAGCCGTTTCTCGCACTCAGCTCTCCGCTATCATCCTGCTCCCCAGAAACGTGGAGCTGTTCTCTCTGGCAAACTTAACAGATGATCCATTCGACATCCCCCATGCGCCCTCTCCCCTAGCCACAGAGCCAGCCAACCATCTTCAGCCGCCCGCTGCCTCCTCCCCATAACCTGGGTCTCGAGAAACCAGTTCGGAGCCGCCCAAGTGGTAGGGAGGCCCTCACCTGCGGGTAGAGGTGCTGCATGAACTGTTCCTGCGAAACGCCCTCAAGCCGAGGTACCGGTAGACTCTGCCAGGCCATGGTCGCTCACGCCCGCCCTCTTCCAAGTCCTGGAAACCGTGGCCTGACACGTCCCTCAGCATGCCATCCGCCCGGAAACACCAGCCGGAGAGAAAAGGTCCGCGGGACCGACGGACTCGCAAGCGCGGCAGGTCGGAGAGCTGGACCCGGGGCTAAAAGGCCTCTACTTGAGTTGCGTGCTGGAGAGCCGGAATGGGGCTGACTCACCAGAGGTGGCAGCAGCAGGTCACCTTTACTCACTAGTCTCTCTCTCTCCGGATGCCGCTCTGCCGGTTTCCCACCGACTTTCATTGGATACAGCACAGACAGGGACTGGGGTGAAAAGTCGTAAAAATGGCGCTGGCCGTTCGTCTTTTGCCCCGCTTGCTGCTCTCTCCGCCGCTGTCCGCTGGGGCCGCTCGACCCCGGACTCCCGGTGGAGCCGGGGGGAGGCCACCGTTGGTTGGACTTTGCTGCTTCTGCCGCCGCCGCCTCGGCTCCGGAGCGGCCCCATTTCCTCGAGTCACCTGGGCCTCGGCGCTGCTCGCTCGGGGCCCGCAGCGTCCCCTGCTCAGCCCTCCGGGACTCCCCGCCGCCCTCTCTGCTTTCCCTGTCTACCCTCGGCGCCGCTACAGCGCCGAGGAGCAGCCCCAGCAGCGCCAGAAAACCAAGATGATCATTCTGGGATTCTCCAACCCCATCAACTGGGTTCGGACTCGAATTTACGCCTTCCTAATCTGGGCCTATTTCGACCAAGAGTTCAGCATCGCAGAATTCTCTGAGGGAGCGAAGCAGGTTTGTTTATTTTACTTGGGGTTGACCACTTAGCCTCTCATGCATTCAGCTGTTACGCGCAAAGTGTTTAGCGGTGAGTTTTCCTCCCTCCGTCCCAAGTTATCCAAAGTGGGTAGTGACCCAGACACAGAGCCCTCTGGCTACTTCTTGACTTAAATTAAGTTTTTGCTTGTGTTTGCATGGTCGCCGAGGAGGAGGGGTCCGATTGAGACACCAGGGTGAAGTCCCCTGATTTCTTTTTCCGCTCTACAGGTTTTGAATCCGATAGAAATGGATTCGATTCAAAGCCCATTTCTGCCATTTAAAAGCTGCATGGCTTTATCTTTTCTGAACGGGGTTTTCTGCAAAATTAAGAAGACACTGCCTGGCACGCAGTAGGCACTACACAAATGTTTGTTGAATAAATGAATGAGTAGATAAGATTGAAGAGTAAATAAGATAGTATTTTCATAGTGCAATAATGTAATTTTGGTAGAAAAACAAAACTTCCTGCTAGCTATTTGGTAGAGCTTCCTTGCCCATCTCCCTACTCCCCAATCCTTCCCCATCATACTCTTTAAAGAATAACCTAGAGATAAGCAGTTTTCCCCTTTCAAAGAATTTGCTGAGACAGCTTGGTCGCTGATAAGTGCACAGCACCCTGCACCTAGAGAAGTAGCCTTTGGTGATTCATAGCCCTGACCTCCTGCCTATTCTGTCTCTTTCCGAGTGACTGGTAATACCCTGCCTTACCCTTGCCACACAATGGTCACTTTGGGTCCTGAGATTATTTACGGATTTTGTGTGTACATGCATTTTTCTAGGATGAAAGCCCATCTATAAATTTCTTTTGAATTCCTTCAAGAGTTTATCATTCCCAAACGTTTCAGAACTGTTGATAAATAGAAGTCATAGTTTATTTCCCAGTTCATACTGCCATATACCTTAAACTTATGCTATTAGTGTAATCATTTCACAATACTGATTGTATACTGATACTGATATGTTTATTCCTAATTTATTTCAGATTATTTCTGTAAACACAGCCATTTATATTTATTTGTGTGACCCGTCAGTCATAAATTGTTTCCAGCTTTATATAATCAATGTCAATATTGATTGACATTGGACACTGGTAGGAACCAGTGTCCAGTGTCCTGCTTCCCTGAGTCAACTCTTGACTGCCTTATATGTTTATAAAAAAATTAAAAAGAAAAGGGCAAGCTTGACTTATAGCATTATAAGAGGTAAACCTCTGCTCGTGTCAGTTCTCAAAATCTTTTGTTCATGCAGAGGTAAATTGGCATGATTTTACTATCCACAATGCTCACTCATGATATGCGAGTTTGTCTACCTTATAACATTATATGACTGTACCAGCTCATTTTATATGTCAATAAGGAATGAAATCCTCTCCCCTCCATGGGCAGGAATCAGGCCTTAGGCCCCGTTTCCTCTGAACACAGAGGAGCATGGAACACTTTTTAGCCACTCTCTGATCCTTTCTCTAGCTGTTAGCTGTTTTAGCCCTCCCCCTTGCTGTTAAGTAATATCTCCACCCCTTAATCAGCCAGTGTGTATACAGTTTTGCCTAATCTAAGTCAGTTTTTGTGCATTTAACCACTGTGATTTTCAAAAGGAATGTTGGGTCATCCATGGCAAATATTTATCTATTCCCTAAAACCGTTGGTTACTTAACGTACCTTTTATATCAAGCAAATCAGTTCTTCAAGACCTAAGATTTAAAAGAACATGGCCAAAAACCTTCTCCCTACTGGGTCTCTTAATGCAACTGTATCTTTTTTTGCATGGGTATAATTCTAGCGTTTAGGAATAATCTGGTGTGGAAACATTAGCTAGTTTATCTACTCTCATGGGCTTCACTTGCCCTTTCTCCTTAAGCTAACCTCCAAGCAATAAAATGTTATCTTGGGTTATGAATATCAAGTTATCATTAGATCATGTTCATTCAGATTTTTTTCTAATCAGAGAACATGAAAACAAAAAGGCATCTTAAGGATCATCATTCTAGTCTAACTCCTTTACAGATGATAAAACAGTTGGCTCAAGGATGCATTGTGAGCACTGTCCTGTGACCCAGTCTACAAGCAGTCTTGGTCCTCTAGTCACTAGAAATTGAGATGGTTAAGTACAATCTAGTCAAGCTTTTATTCATCACATGAGCTGGGGAAATAGGTGGTCCAATGCTAAGCTTTATTAGCGCCACAGACCCTGCTTTCCATTAATGTGTACATAAAACATATGATATCTTCCCTATTACTGCCATTAAACCACATTCTTCATATACTGTGTGTTTTCTTACATACCTTGTTTGCAAGTTTTAGCCTTTTCTATGAACAAGAGGGCTATTTTCTAGAAGCCTCTCTAGGTTAGACACTCCTATGTCATCAAGGCCTCATCAAGGCATCCTACAACAGTTCTGACACTAACTCTCTGGAGTTAATGCAGACCCCACAGGTTAGGGCTCAGTCCCAGATGACTGCCTCCACTTTCTAATCACAAGTCGGGGCCTCCATTTGACTGGCCAGTTATACATTAGGGGTTTCCACATCTCCTTTCTCAAGTTCGATAATTTGCTAGAACAGCTCATAGAACTTAGGAATGCACTTTACTTGGTATTTCCAGTTTATTAAAAAGGATACAATTCAGGAACAGCCAAATGGAAAAGATGTATAGGGCAAAGGATGTGGGAAGGGTGTGGAGCCTCCATGCTTTCTGGGCACTCCACTTTCCCAGCACCTCCACATGTTCACCAGCCTGGAAGCTCTCCTAGTCCCTTTGTTTAGGGTTTTTATGTAGGCATGATGGATCAAATCATTGGCCATTGATGATTAATTCAATCCCCATCCCCCCCTACCCTCCCTGAAGTCTAGAGGGTGGAGCTGAAAATTCCAACCCTCTAATCACATGGTTGGTTCTTCTGACAGCAGTCACCTCATTAGCCTAAACTCAGGTATGGTTGAAAGGGGCCAGGAATCAGAACGAAGAACAAATGTATATTTTCTTCTATCACAGTATCGCACTATTGATATGTGCATAGATCTATCTTCCCTGTTAACTGCCATCAAACCACATTAATCATACAGTGTTTATTTTCCTGTATCCTGCTTGCATGTTTTAGAGGGCTATTTCCTAGAAGCCTCTTTGGGTTAGACAATCCTGTATTATCAAAACCTTGTCAGAGCAGCCTCCTAATGGTTCGTTATTATCTTATCAGATAATTTGCTCAGGTGGGATCTTTGTTTGGCCCCCAAACATCACACCTTGTTCATACAAACTAGGTAATGGTTGGGTTTCACCATGATCACTGTGGTCTTTGTTTCTTCTTACCTAAACACCACCCATCTTCCTCACATGAAGGCTTATTAATATATATAATGTCTCTGGACCCTCGGGCCCCTAAAGTGTTTGCAAGGGGTCCTTGAATCCATTTGGATATATGCATTTTCTCAAAATTCAACTCTATTATTGTCTAGTTCGCCAGAGCTGGCATAACAAAATACCACAGTCTGGGTTACTGAAGCCACAGAGCTTTATTTTCTCACAGTTTTGGAGGATGGAAGTCCAAGATCCAGGTATTGGCAGGTTTGGTTTCTTCTGAGGCCTCTCTTCTTTGCTTGCAAATGGCTGTCTTGTGTCCTCATGTGGGTTCTTTTCCTTTGTGTGTATGTACCCCTGGTGCTTTGTGTGTCAGAATTTCCTCTTACAAAGACACTAGTCAGATTGGATTAAGGCCCACCCTCATCTTACTTAATCACCTTTTTAAAGACCCTGTCTCCAAATATAGTCACCTTCTGAGATACTGGGAGTTAGGGCTTCAGCATATGAATTTGGGGGAAACACTGTTAATCCCATAACATCCCATTCCAAACAGTAATTGTCTGACATGCCTGTGCATCCTCCTTGTCCTGCCAGTTCTTCAGATTTCATCTTAGATGTTACTTCCTTTAAGAGGCCCTCCCTGGTGCTCCCAGTTGGGCTTCAGTGGTTCTTCTGCTCAGGTCATCCTGTTCCTACCCCTGTTATAATTCTTGAACTTGTCAGTTTACTTGCCTCCCTTCTCAAGTAGGCTGAAAGCTCCTTGAAGACAGGTGGAGTCTTCTAACAGTTTCATTTCTCACTGCTAAGAATATGGAGTACAGAGTGCAGTTGGTTGCCCCCTACTTTACAGTGGGATCTCATACTTCAAAGTTGGCATCCACTTAGACTGTCAACTCGTTATCTTTTCTCCCACTTCTCCAAACATGCCTTACCAATCTTAATGAGGTTCAGATTGCAACCCAAATCTCCAGACTCCCAGTACGATCTAGATTGCACTGCTTCTCAAATTCTTCGTGTTCATGGTTAAGAGGGGGGTGTCATATAATGGTCATTACGGTAATAACAATGATTACTTCATTATTTTAAAAGGAAATCTAAGGAGGATTTTTATTGAGGAGCTGATGTGTGTGTACACTCCATCCGTTCCCTGGTCCTGAGAGTGGGTACATAATTGACAGTTTATTAAACTGACAATATACACTATTGTCAATGTGGGAAGGCCAGATGAGAAGAGAAAAGCCAACCAACTCTGAAGGAGTCATGCCTAACAGTGATATCATAGTATTTGACATTGTTTATCACCTTTATCATAAAATAGTCTTTGTGATACTAAGCTATTTAAATATGAGCATTGTACATTGTATGGTATTTTGCATGGTGTTTGAAATAATGATTACCAGCCTCTCTCCACTTTTTTTTTTTTTTTTTAAGGCTTTTGCTCATGTGTCCAAGTTACTGTCACAATGTAAATTTGATCTATTGGAAGAACTTGTGGCCAAAGAGGTAAAGTATACTTTTAATTTTCCTTTAAAAATAGATGTATTATTCTCCTGCAGTAGAATAATATGTTACCCTTATTCATGCGTAAAAGTAGTGTGTGTGCCATCAGCTAAAGTAGAATCCCTGTATCTTTACTTTTGGGTACTTCGGGTCATATAAAAGCATAGAATGACTTGCTACTTAAGGAATAAGTAAGTAAATACGATGTCTCTTTCAGTTGTCTTTATACTGAATGTGCTGTTAGGAATTACCTATTGAATAATTTGATGCCTTTCAGCCTTGCTTTTGAATATGAGTAAATATGGTAGTAAATTTAACAACTGGCAAAGAATTCATCTGCTTTTTGAAAGGCTTTTGAAAATTCAACAGGTGAACTATGGTTTGCTTTTTCCATACTTAGGTGCTCCATGTATTGAAGGAAAAGGTTACTTCACTACCTGACAACCATAAAAATGCCCTTGCTGCTGACATAGATGAAATTGTATACACATCAACAGGAGACATCTCCATTTACTATGATGAGAAAGGTAATGCTAGAGCATAGTCAACTTTAAATGATATGTAATTGCCCAGATAAGCTAAAGTAGTGGATCATCATGAAATAGTGGAGTTTTTTTGGTACAAGCAGACTTCAGGGAAAATAATACATTCTTTCTTTTAAGACCTAACTCTGGGAGAGTTGAGATAAGATAATAACTTAAACCCTTCTATCTAGGACCTTCCTCTACTATTATTTCATTCACAAGAGACAGCATCGTCACTTAGGTTGATGAAAATTGTCTAAGGCTGCTATCATGTCTCAAACAGAAAATATTTGTGTTTCAGATTTCATAACTTGAAGGAAACAATTCAGCATTTTAAACGTCCAGCTGTATGTTAAATAGAAGGAGTAAGGAGTAAAAGAAAAAGTAAATATCAGTTAAAGACTTTTTTGAAAGTAAGACTAACTGTGGAACTCCCAAATTGGATTTGTTTGGAGACAATGAAAAAGGTTGAAAGGAACTTTAGTGGTTATCTGGTTCTTCTCCTTGTCCAATGCGTACATTTTCCCTGTAGCATATCCTAAAAATGTATTGACTCATTTATTTCTTCTACAAATATTCGCAAATGTATTATGTGCCAGGCACAGAGGAGATCTGACCTTTGCTTACATACTTTCCAAGGCAGTTCTGATATAGGGCTCTCTAATGGTTAAACATTTTTCATACACATGTTAATTTGAAACATTTCTATAGGTACTTTTAGTGATAAATATTTTCTTCTCCCCTAATATTTCAGATTGCATCTCAGCATCATGGTCACTACCTGATTTTAACATAGGACGTTGTGATAATCACAAGGCACACAGCAAAGTGAATTAGGGTAAATAGTCCATGCTCAATAAATCATAACTGTTTTTTCTGAGATGCAGAGAAGAAGGCAAATACCTCATAAACCCTAAGAAGTTTTTAAAAATAAAAAGGTATCAATATAAGTATCTTACTAGACTAGACTAAGTATAAAATATGATCTGTCACAACTGTGTAGCTACTGCCAATTTCTAATTTCATTTTGGATATATGGATGATAGATTATTGTGATTTGTATTTGTATGTGTGTGTGTGTTTTTTTTCTCTAAGGAAGGAAGTTTGTTAACATCCTGATGTGCTTTTGGTATCTAACCAGTGCCAACATCCCCAGTGAAACTTTAAGTGGAGCCAGTGTATTCCAGGTCAAGTTGGGGGATCAGAACGTGGAAACTAAACAGCTTCTTAGTGCAAGCTATGAGTAAGTCTAATCTCATTTCATTGTTTCCTTTCTCTAGAAAATGGAAGGTAGTATGAAGGAAGTATGAAGGTATGAAAACTAAAGGGAGCTTTAGGAAGAAAAGGATTGAAATCTGACAAGTTATTTAAGAAGAGAGAAAGTCATAAAGACATACTGGACATGAAACAGGAGTGTTCAGGAATTAGAAAGAGGTAATATTGCCGAATTTAATTAAAGGATGTTTGAGCTGTCTATTGCTGCGTTATAAACCACTCCCAAACTCAGTCACTTCAAGCAGTCCTTTTTTTGTCTGCTGTTTTACTGCTCAGGAGTTTTGGAAAGGCTCAGCTGTGGGGTTTTCTTGGTTTCATTTGGCATCAGTGGCAGGGCCTAGAGGATTCATTTCCACAATGGCTTCGTCACTCACACATGCACTCCCTTGGTGCTCCTTGACTTCTCCACAGAATGTCTTATTCTCCAAGGCCTCTCTTCACAGCTTGGGTTTGTGGTGGTCTCAGGCTATTCACATGTTTTATGTGGTCGTTGGTTAGACCATTAAAGGGCTTTGCCCGGGAATGGAACATCATTTCCACCCTAGTCTGCCTGTCAAAGCAGTCCTAGGACCTACACAGTTGAATGGCATGGAGAGACTCCACCTTTTTATGGGGCAATAGCAGGGTCACATTGCAGAAGAACATGTGGGATGGGGCATATGGTTATAACCGTCCTTGGAAAGTAAAATCTGCCACAGTTGGCACAAGGACCATCCACTCTCTAGACATTTATTGATCATTTCCTATTTATCAGGTACTGTGGTAGGGGTTCAGATACAAAATTGAAGGGTTCCTGCCTATAAGGAGCTACTATCTAGTAGGTTAGCAACTTATTTAAAAGAGACACTATCATATATTTTTGTGCTAATAAAATTTGGAACAGTGAACCAATCAAGCAAGTCAGTGGAGACATAATTTAATAGTTATTTAAAAGAAAACACTATTATGTTACCAAAACTATATAAACTTGATTTAAAATAACAAATCCCAAAAATGACCTAAGAAAGAAAATATATTCTGTTTCACTAAGGTAAAAGGTATCCTTATTTTTTCACTTTTCTTGAAAAGACTATGCTTTTTTTTTAAAATTTTGCTTTATTTGTATTTATTTATACAAAATCTGAATCATCTCCTTTTAAAGACACCATTTATAATTAAAGAACAATATAATCAGTACTCCCCTCTGCTTCTTCTGATATTCCCTATTAAGACCATGGACAGTTCATAAACACTGTTATTTTCAAGATTGATCTTGAATGTTTATAAACCAAATTCCACGGAAGTCCCTTTCCATCACCATAGTCCAATTTATTTTTCCTCATATTAGACATTTTTGATAGCTAGTATTTGACAGCAGAATAATATCCAAGTTTCTCTTAAGGACTAGCAGATGTTGGAATATGTATCAGTTGATTAAAATACTCATTTTAGGGGCACCTGGGTGGCTCAGTCGATTGTGGCCGATTCTTGATCTCAGCTTAGTTCTTGATCTCAGAGTCATGAATTCAAGCCCCACGTTGGGCTCCACACTGGGCGTGGAGCCTACCTCAAAAAAAAAAAAACCTCATTTTAGTGGAAGTATGTTCTAATTTTGTGAGGATATTTTTTGTGATTGAATTGGTAAATTAAACTTTTTTTGTTTTGGTGTTTGTTTATGATTAACCATTAGCTGTTGCTAAAAACTGTCTCTAATGTACACTTGCAAATTATATAGTTACCCAAGAAGTATTTGAATGTTAAGATTCATATTATTTATAATTTTTTCCCCTAGATTTCAGAGGGAGTTTACACAAGGAGTAAAGCCTGACTGGACCATTGCACGGATTGAACACTCAAAGTTATTAGAATGATCTTTCTTGGAAAAATCAGCTTATCGGACTTCTGGCAATTACTACGAAAAATTAAGGAAAGAAATTTTTGGATGAGTTGATCTTCACTTAGTCAAGTGTGTGGCTTACTTTTATATTAATTTGAAATATTTGTTGTAGTATATTGGCATGATACAATAAAGCATTTTCCACAGATTGTTATCACCTTCTATAAAAGAGATCAAAATAAGAAAAACTACAACAGCCCATTGTTGGGGTCATATTCAGTATCATTTCTAATGTTACTTGTACACAAACTAATTTTATAGACAGTAAAAGTATTGAAAAAACTATTTACACATTTCTAAATTAATAGCCCTTAAATATTTTGTCATTAATATTAAACCAATAATTTAAACCAATAATTCAAGTATGTCTAAGATTTATTTTTAAAAATCACTGCTGCTATTTGATTACTTCTGGTCACTAGCTAGATGAGAAGGACTAGATGGAATTGTACCAGATTGGTCACTGCAGAACCAAAAAGATCAGTGAACTTGAAGCTTACTACAGCACCAAAAGAAAAAAAATACAGCAGTGCCTCAGCCACCTATGGAATAATATCAAGTCCTCTATCAAGTCCTCTAACGTACTTGTATTTGGATTCCTAGAAGTTTGGGTAAGGGAGACAAAGACAATATAAGAAATCATGTCTGAAATTTTCCTAATTGATGAAAACTATAAACTCACAGATCCAAGAAATTCAGTAACAGGGTAACACATAAAGAAAACCTCACTAATGTATACCCATAATCAAATTGTTGAAAACTAGGGCGCCTGGGTGGCTCAGTTGGTTAAGCGACTGCCTTCGGCTCAGGTCATGATCCTGGAGTCCCGGGATCGAGTCCCGCATCGGGCTCCCTGCTCAGTGGGGAGCCTGCTTCTGCCTCTGACCCTCCCCCCTCTCATGTGCTCTCTCTCTCTCGTTCTCTCTGTCTCAAATAAATAAATAAAAAACTTAAAAAAAAAATTGTTGAAAACTAGAGAAAATTGTAAAGCAGCTAGAGAAAAAAAAAAAAAAAACATTCCATACAGAGAATGACTGTATATTTCTTTCCTCAAAGTGCAAGTTAGAGACCTCGGTATAACATCTTTAAAGTGTTTAATAAAAAGCCTATTAACCTAGAATTCTATATTCAGCAAAAATATCCTTCAGAAAGGTGAAAAAAAAGGCTTTTTTCAGACAGGGAAAAGATAGTTTGTTCCCAGTAGACCTGTTTTATACGAAATGTTAAGGACCAGGACGCCTGCGTGGCTCAGCCCGTTAAGTGTCTGCCTTCAGCTCAGGTCATGATCCCAGGGACCTGGAATCGAGCCCCACATCGGGCTTCTTGCTCAGCAGGGAGCCTGCTTCTCCCTCTGCCTGCTGCTCCCCTGCTTGTGCTCTCTCTCTCTGACAAATAAATAAAATCTTAAAAAAAAAAAAAAAGTTAAGGACCAACGGACAGAGTAGAGTTCAGAAATAGATCTGTGCCTATTAGGCAATAGTTTTTCGACAATGCCAAAGTAATTGAGTGAGGAAAAGGTAGTCTTTAACAAATGGAGTAACTATACATTCAAATGGGAAATAACCTCAGCTTTTGCCTCACACCATAATTTTAGTGCAAAATTTGGATTGCAGAAAGGGTCATAGACTTAAAAACCAAAGTTCTAGAAATTGTAGAAAGAAACTTTGAAATTGCTATCTTGGAATAGACAAAGATTTCTTAGGACACACAAAGCATCAATCATGAAAGAAAATTAGTAAATTGGAATATATTTAAATTAAAACTTAAGCTCTTTGAAAGACAGCAGTAAGAAAATGAAAGCCAGGTCATAGATTGGGAGAAAATACTCGGACTACGTATATTTGACAAAGGACCTATATTTGGAAAATATAAATAATGCTTATAAAGCTCAATAATTAAACAGCCCACTAAATACTGGGCAAAAGGTTTGAATAGATTCTCCATAAAAGATAACTCAAATTGCCAATAAACACATAGAAGGATGCTCTATATCCTTGGTCAATAGGAATATGAGACTATGTGGAGATACCACTAAAACCCACCAAAATGGCTTCAATAACAAAAACTGCCAGTACCAAATATTGGTGAAGATCTGAAGCAACTGGAATTCTCAAATATTGTTAGTAATAATGCAAAATGATACAACCATTTGGAAGATATTTTGGCAGTTTCTTATAAAGTTAAGCATATGCTTATGGGATCCAGCAATTCTATTCCTAAGTATTTATCCAAGAGAAGTGAAAACCTACATCTATACAAAGTGTTGTATGTGAATGTTCATAGCTTTTTTTCTTAATGCCTCCAAACTAAAAAGCCCCCCAAATGTTGAGTAGATGAACGGATAGACAAATGAGTGAAGGAAGCCAGACACAAAAGAGTACTTACTGTATAATTACATTTCTGAAATTCTAGAAAAGTTAAAACATGTTCATTGTAGCATTATTTATAATAGCCAAGATAGCAAGTTGAGGGCAAGTTATTTTATCTAAAAGAACATAAATTTGGTTTGACTTCTAGCTAGTTTACTTTTTAAAGCTCTTTGAAAATGTTCAGCTACGTTTTGGAACTCTCCAAATTGGCAATTGTCCATTTCATTGTACTTTCTCTGATTAAGTCCCCTATTTCAGGTGTGAGCCCATTGACACTGAGAGAACAAAGCCCCTTTCAGGTGTTGGTGTATTGTGTCTACTCTGTTTAAAAGTTTCCTGAAGTTTATTTTTAAAGTCTTTTATTAATTTATCATCACTTCCTTTACAATTTTGAATCTGCCTTCAATTATATGTAAAGGAAAGACTATATGTCCCTATGGTGCATTTCATATATATATGTTCCCCTTTAATGCCATTTTCTTACGCTTACGTACAATTGGATTGTTTAAATCTCCTCCTGCTGTTCCCCATACTGCTACTTTTAGTCATTTTTTTGCTATTTGAGAGGCTAGCAATTAAGCTAACTATAAATTAGATAGCCCAGGAAGACATACATATATATATATATATATATATATATGAATACGATATAACATATAAAATATATCCTATTATGTATGTGCTATCTATATTATATATAATAAAATATATGCTATTATATATGTGCTAGAGAGCGAGAAGGAGAGATAAGGAAGAGATATTAAGGAATTGGTTCATGTGATTGTGGAGGCTGGCAAGTTAAAAATTTGTAGGATAGGTGGGCAGGCAGGAGACCCAGAGAAGGGTCAGGGCTGCAGGTTAAGTCAGAAGGTAGTCTCCTGACAGAATTCATTGGGTGTTAGTCCTCTTCTTTTAAGGCCTTCGACTGACTAAATGAGGCCCACCCACAGTATGGAGGATAATCTGCTTTACCCAACTCTGCTGATTTAAATGTTAATCTCATCTAAAAATACCTTCATAGAAACATCTAGAATAATGTTTGGCCAAATATCTGAGTATCATGACCTAGCCAAAGTGACTCATAAAATTGTCACAGCTACAATATAGACTATCTACTCTCCCCTTAGAATCAAAAAACATGAACATTTTGCCATATTGTTTCATCTCTCCACCTCCCCATCTACGCACAGTTTTTATCTAAAATATTTGAAAGTAAGTTTCAGACATTGTATATTTCACTCCTAAATATTTCAACATGCATTTCCAAGAAACGACATTATCCTATATAAATATAAGAATATTAGCAATAATTCCATAATATCATCTAATATTTAGCCCAAGTTTAAAATTCCACCAATTGTCTTTGAACCAAGATCCATTCAAGGTTCACACATTGCATTTAGTTATTATGTTTCCTAAATCCTTTTTAAAAAATTTAGACTATCCTCCATTCATTTTTATGACATTGTAATTTTGAGGAGTCTAGGATAGTATAACATATTGCATAGTAAACATATAGCATGTCCCATATGTGGAATGTGTTTGAGTGTTCTATTACGGTGTCGTTTCTGTAAGCTGGCTGGAAATTAGGGCTAAAGGCTTGATTAGATTCAAGTTAAACATTTCTGGCAAGAATATCTTACAAGTGATTTGTGTACTTGATATTATAGAACACGTATATACATTATATAGAACACACACACATACATACACCATACATAGTGGTAGTCTGTGTAATAGTCTCCAGAGACATTTATATCCTAATGCCTGGAACCTATGAATATGTTATCTTACATGGCAAAATGGGAGTTTGCAGATACAATTAAGGATCTTGTGATGGGGAGAATATCCTGGATTATCTGGGTGAGCCTGATGTTATTGCAAGGGTCCTTATAAGGGAAGCAGATAGGTCAGAGTCAGAGAGAAGGAGATGCAGTAATGGAAGTGGAGGTGGGAGTGATGTGGGGCCATGAAGCCCAGGAATGTAGACAGCATCTAGAAAGTAGAAAAGACAAGAAACAGATTTCCCCCTAGAGTCTGCAGAAGGAGAGCAGCCAGACTTCTGACCTCCAGAACTGTAAAATAATACATTTGTGTTGTTTTAAGCCACTAAGATTGTAGTAATTTGTTACACTGGCAACAGGAATTAATATACAGGATGATCCTTGCATGAATTCTACTGTAGTTTCAAAATAATGATTCTCTAATTCTATAACACCTTCTATTAGCATTCTATAAAACAGAGCCCCTTCCCTTTAAAAAAATAAATCACCACAAACTCAGGAATTTTAGTCATCCAATGTAATATCAATTACAGTTACTATTCTCTTGATGCTTAAATAGCCCCCAGTTTGGCCAGTGGGAGCCCCTATAATTTGTTTGCTATGACAGGTAAAGACTATTATGACCATAGTAGTTAATCTTCGAATGCTTCTGCATTTTTTTGGCATAACGATATGTCCCAGGATCTTCATGTTCATTTCCTGCCTCAGACCTGACACATCAGTGTTTTGTCCAAAGAATCATGATTTCTTTTCAGGGTGATTGCTATAGACTGAATGTGTCCCTCCCAAATTCAAATGTTTAAATCTAACCCAATATCATGTTATTAGGAGATGAGGACTTCAGGAAGGATTCAGTCATGAGGGTGGAGTCCTCATGAATGGGATTAATGGCCTCAAAAAAGAGATCCCAGAAAGTTCCTTTTGCCATGCAAGGACACATGTACAATCCAGGAAGAGGGTTCTCACCAGACACTGAATCTGCTGTCACCTTGATCTTGCACCTCCCACTCTCCAGAACTGTGAGAAATAAATGTTTGGTGTTTAAGTCATCCAGTCTATGGTATTTTTGTTACAGCAATCTGATCGGACTAAGACAGGATAATGTTTAGAAACCAAGCTGTGGGCATCTTGAAGCATCTTAGCATTTAATATCTGCAAGAGAACGCTCATATTTATATATACTTGAGATTTGAGATCATTTTTCTAAAGTAACTTTGAGAGAGTTAAATGTAGACTGTTTGCCTTTATTTCTGTCAACCTTATTTAAAACAATTCCTCCTCCATCACTCTCTATGCCCTAACCCAGATTTATTTTAGTTTATAGGACTTATCATATCTGCCATTGTAGTATATGTTACTTTGTTGATTTATTCCATTGTCTATCTTTCCAACTAAGGCAGGGACTTTGTCTATCTTGTTCACTGCTGTATTTCCAGGACCCAGAACAATATCTGGTATATGGCAGAACTTAGTAAATATTATTTGAATGAATAAATAAATGAGCAAGCCTCACTACTGTTGAGTTTCCTGGCTCACATGACAGGAACATTTTTCCCTCTTGCTTTTGATCTCGTGTCCCAGCAAGCTGGATGTGGGTTTTTTTTTTATCATGTACAACCCTTCTCAATGGGTAAATGATACTTGATAAGTAACCGTGCTCTTACAGTCCTATAATAAATGTCATTTAGTGTAAATACCACATGGTGGCGCTAGTTGTATATGGACTCTGAATGCCAGGATGGGCAGTAACACTTGATAGGGTCTGAAGTCACTGAGGAATGGGAGAATTGCTTTGCTTACTGACAGATTTTTATAGATAGATATGTTGTAGGAAACTGCTTAACAAAAAAGTTTCATGAACAGAATTTATTGATGTTAAAAGGGTTAAGTGCCTGAGTCAAATCAGAGGGAACTTACCCACATCTCTTCTCTGATTGTTGGAACCATAGATTGTATCATTCAGTTCTGCTGTGATCACTTCCATCTTCAGGTTTTTTTCTGGATGGTGTAGTACATCAGTCAGGATAATCAGATTATGCTGCAGTAACAAACAATCTCCAAATATCAGTGGATTGAAGCAAAAAAATTATATTTTTTTGTTCACACTACTTATCCAATAAGAGATACCTGGGGGCTCTGCTCAGCAGTGATATCGCATCACCTGCCCCCCTGGACACAGCTGATGCGCAGCCACTACCTGTTATGATGGTAAATGAAAAATACAACTCTGCAGGGTCTCACATGAGCAATTAAATACGAAACCTGGAAGTGTTACAGTTCATTGGCCAGAACATGACCCTACTCAACTACAGAGATCCATCAAGTACAGTTTATCATGTGGCTGAAAGGCAGAGATTGAGAAGCATTTGGTGAGCAGTAACAATTGTTACCACATGCTGCAGGTAACTACCTCTCGTTTTAATTCTAAGAATGGCTATTGTAGAGCCAGTCAACTCATACTATTGCATCAGAAAGATCAGGAAGCTCAGTAGAAAAAGGGACTTCTCAGATCTTCTGGTGACTTATTATTAGCTGAGGATTATTGACTACTCTGCTATAGGAGGAGCCTTAAGATGAGGGGCTCTATTTCTGCATGCCAGTGATTGCAGATGTCTTAGACCAGTGTTAAATGAAAAAGCTCATCAAACACCTAAATTCCATTCTCTTCTGTGATGAGATCTGCCAAGGTGCTTTAAAACACCCCTTAGATAATGGGGGCACATTATGAAATCAAAATTGGTTAGCTAAGACCTTATATAGTGTCAGTCTTATTATAAGTTGTTTATTGTTCCAAAATAATAATTTTAAGGAACTTAGATAAAATAAGACTTTATGAGAGTACTTAATCTTGGTCATTCAATCTCAATTTAAGTAGATCATGCAAATATTGGTGTATCATTTAGGATTGGTTTTGACTGCATGAAACAAAAACTTTTAAGATCATGACTTAAATAATACAGAAATAGTTGATTTCTCTTACACGTAAAAGACGTCCAGAGATAGGATACTTTGGGCTGGTATGCCAACCCTCTAGAGTCCTTGGGGGTCCAGGCTCCTTCCAGTCAGCATTGCCTTCCTTAGAGTATGACCCTTGTACTCATAGTACAAAATGGCTGGTAGAGCTCCAGCCATTATATCTATATTCTAGTGGCAGAATAGGGGGAAGGAAAGAACAAGCGAAAGGTATACATCAGCTGTCTTTTAAGATGCTTTCTCAGAGATCACACAAAAACACTTCCATTTAATTTTATTGGCTGGGAATTAGACATATGGTCATACACAATTTTGTTAGGGCTGGAAAATACAGTCTTTTTGCTGGATACATTTTATTGCCCAAATAAAACTAGGGGTCCTAAGATTAAACGAAGAGGAGGAGGCAACTAGCAATTTGCCCTAATTGGGTTACTTGAGTCATGAGGAGGTGTGGACTCTGGTAGATGGCTGACAGGTTTGCTTTGCCAGCTTTACTGACCAAGACCTGCACATACTTTCTAGCTGGGGTCTGGTAATAGTCCTAAACATTGCCCAGCTAATTTATAAAACCTGGATGTAATAGAGCACCCAGAGAAGACTCTGAGCCCACAGCTGCTTAAGAATGCTCCAAATAGTATGTCCAGACCTCTGAGGGCTCATCTCCTGTTGTTTATACCACACACGCATTCCTGCCTGGAGGACTCTGGACATAGTTTATCCCATCTTCAAAAATAGAAACCTCTTGACTGTCCCCCTGCCCCATTCTATAAACCAATCAAACTATGGGACATTCTATCAAAATTTACTTCATTTACTTAATGAATTACAACTCTGGTTCAATTTTGTATGAGAAGTAAAGTATCCTGTGATACTTTTTGCTTTTATGTGAAGAAATCCATGAGGAACCGTGGAAAAAGTAGATAATCAGATTCGTTGATGAGCCTTCCTTAGTCTCTGATTGTGAGCGCAGAGGAACTATGGACAAAGCTGTGCGGGTTTAGCAGAGCACCTCACCTGCCCTCCTCCCTGCCCCTTATCCTGGCTTTATTGATTCTCAGAATGTGCATTGTAATAAGGTATCCTACCTAGGACAAAAGCACCAATAGAGTAAAATATGGTTTATCTCAAACAGGAATAGCCAATTCCAATAATTGACCTTGTTAACTATAATTTATTGCTAGGAAAGAGACTCCCTATTATTGCTCCCTAAAGGGGGGAAAAAAACCAATTTTAAAACCAACTTAAAATTTATACCACATAACAAATCACATATTTTCATTACCATCAAGTACTTTGAGGCAATAATTTTTCCAAGGGAGTAAACCAAAAGTAGCATTGTCCAAAAGAAGCCATTCTGTGTGGCCTTATTGGAATTTTACTTGACTCCCTACCTCCCCCCTCACCACTGGTCTCTAGCCTCCCCATTCTTTCTGTTGCTCAGGCACAGCCAGGCTGTCCCTACCTTGGTGCCTTTGGAAGAACTATCCCTTTGCCAACTATATGTTCTCTGTTCAGATCTTCAATGGCTGGTCACTTCTTGTCATCCAGGTTCCAGTTTAAATACCACCTCCTCCATGAAGGCTTCCTGCGCATCCAATCTAAAGCAGCCCGACCCGATCAAGCTCTGCTGTTTTATTTTTCTCACAGCATTTACTGTCATCCAATAGTTTCTTTTTTATTTGTTTATTGTCTGGCCTCCCTCTGCTAGGATGGGGGCTTCCCGTTTCAAGGTAGTGCCTCATCATATCTGGGAAAATATCCTTTACCTCACTGTGTTCAGTTTAGGGCAGAGTTTCTCAGCCTTGGCACCACTGACGCTTGGGGCTACATACTTTTTTGTTGTGGGAGGAGCCGTCTTGTTCACTTATAGCGCAACATTATCCCTGGCCCCCTAGTTGTGACAACCAAACACGTCTTGACATTGCCAAGTGTCCCCTGGGGAACGAAATCACCTGCAATCGAAAAACACTCGTTTAAGTTATTGGTTGCTCTGTTGGGGTTCAGGAGGCAATACTGTCCATATTGTCAACCACTTGTTGATTGTCTACAGATATTGGGCACTGTTCTATGGGTTTTACATGTAATCGATGCAACATCCCTTACAATAGGTACTATTATTATCCTCATTTTACAGCTTGGGAAACTGAGGCACACAGTGATGGGTTAACTTTTCTAAATTCACACCGTTAGTATGTGGGGAAGCCCGGGATTCAAACCAGACAACAGGCTCCAGAACTCTGTGCCAAGAGGAGCAGACACTGTTGTGGGCATCTCACTGCCCGGCCTTTGGTAACAGGGACTGGGCATCAGATGGGCTCCCATCCCTCCAGCCCACACGGCCGTTTATCCAGTGACCATGTGCAAGTGGCAACTTTCCTCTCCAAGCCTCATTTACATCTGTATATAAAAACAAACTAATTAATTAAAAAATGCCATGCAGAGTTGCTTTAGGCATTGATCACAATAGGCTATCTGTAAACACCCTGGCTTGTGGCACAGAGTAAGTCCTGAGTTCATTTCTGCTCTCCTTTCCTTCCCCTTGGCTCCGCGCTCCAAGTACTGAAGGTGGGTCCTAAAAATCTTGGTTAGACAAGTCCATGGGGAAATATAACCTTTAAGCAATCTGCAGGGTTTTTGTTGTTGTTGACCAGGAGCAGGTGAAAGCAGGCCCCTTGGAAACAGCCTGCCGGCCTGGCATCTGGTCCATCTGCTAATGACCAATAGCCACAAACTATCAGCCCTTCTCCATTAAGCCAAATGGAGCTTTTAAATCTGTACTGAGTGAATTAATTGCCTGACCTATTGTTTTCTAACACCGCCAATTACAGTTTGCAGATGACTGGCTTGAGCCCTTTGGCCAGCAGGGGGCCTCCTTTGCCAACATAACCGAATTGGTGCTCAGGCTAGCTGGCAGAGCCCCACTGGAACCGGGTACCTTTGAAAAGTTTGCTTAGAACAGGGGTTCTAAATTTGGGGGCCACCCATCTCTATGGATAGAATTCTGTGAACTTGGATGGGGAAAAAACCTATGTGTTTATTTTCACTATCCTCTTATTGAAATTTAGGATTTTCTTCAATTATGAATGCAGGCAACAAATCAGGTTATTTGTAGATTCCCACCATAGGTGCTGCAGAGATCTTGAAATATTGGTTGTATCCCTCATTACTTCAAAATTATAGTAGCAAGAGGACCTGCTGCTGGATCTTGTTGTTAAATACATTAATAAAAAAGCACATATGGGGGCGCCTGGGGGGCTCAGTCATTAAGCGTCTGCCTTCGGCTTTGGGGTCATGATCCCAGGGTCCTGGGATGGAGCCCCACATCCGACTCCCTGCTCAGCGGGAAGTCTGCTTCTCCCTCTCCCACTCCCCCTGCTTGTGTTCCCTCTCTTGCTGTGTCTCTCTCTGTCAAATAAATAAATAAAATCTTTAAAAAAAAAAAAAGCACATATGGACCATATCACAAATTTGTTGTTTTTGTTGTTGGTATTTTAACACTGATATCATTAGTTTGCTATTTTATTTTATTGTATTTTACTTTACTTTTTTTTTTTTTTTTTTTTACATATTCTGAGAAGAGGTCCATGGATTTTACCAGACTATCAAAAGTATTCATGGTACAGGGGTGCCTGGGTGACTCAGTCAGTTACACATCTGACTCTTGATTTCAGTTCACGTCATGATCTCAGGGTTGTGAGATAGAGCCCTGTGTTGGGTTCCATGCTGAGCATAGAGCCTGCTTCGGATTCTCTTCCTCTCCCTCTGCCCCTCCCCCTGCTCATGCTCTCTCTCTCTCTCTCTCTCTCTCTCAAAAAAAAAAAAGCATCCATGGTATAGAGAGAAAGTTAGGAACATTTGGCTGAGAGGCCGCTAAGCTAGTCTCTGGAAGAAAGGAGTTAGTCTTCAAGGGAATCTTTATACTTAATAATTTTTAGTTGTGACTCACCTCTTGCCCTTCCATCTCCTCTGATGACATAAAGATGTGACAAATATATCAAACCTATTAGTTACAATGCTCAGCAGTGTACAATTTATATCAGAATGAAATTTTAGTGTATTCAGAATTGTGTTGACCAAATTTTAGAGCATTCAGGATGCCTGTCATTCTGGCCTTGGGGAGGAAGGGGCCTAGCTTTTCTAGCTGTCTCTGACTTCACATTTTCGCTATAGTTGGTTGATTACCAGGGCTCAGGAATCATCTGAAATCATGAGTTTCTCTCCATGCTCAGCTCTGAGGGATAGAGTCACTTTTCAGTGAGAGGCCCATGGAAGAGTTGCTTCCAGAATCTATTCCTCTTCACTCCTGTAGGAAACATTCTGAAATATGTACACCAGGAAGTGGGGATGTGGAGAGTTCCTTTCCCCAGATTCTTCTGTTTCTTTTCCCTCAGGGAAGTAAAGCCAGGCCAGGCCAGGGTGAGGTGTCTAGTTTTCCGGACCAAAGCTGATAGCTTATCCAGGGTCTTGGCCTTGGGGGCGGGGAGGGGGAGGACACAGAAAACCAAGCAAGCCCACACAATAATTGCCACTTTAGCACTTTCTCCTCTCTCTTTCTGAACCTTCTACTTGCCCTCTGCTGGGTCTTTATGCCATCCCTTCCCTTACTACTCCTCAGGCCTGCCCTCTCATTCCCAGATCAAACCTTTTTTTTAATTCCCTAGGAAAACACTGGATCCTGCAGCAGCAGTAGTAACAAAACCAATAACCATTCCTTTATTTAAGACCGGTAACAAGCAAGTGTGTGTGAGGCACTTCTCATTTAACCCCCTAAGCAGCCATCATAGGTTGATGGTGACTGCCCTCCCCCCCAAACTCATGTCCACTTGCAATCTCAGAATTTGACTTTATTTGGAAATAAGGTCGTTGCAGATGTAATTAGTTAAGAATCAAGATGAGATCATCTGAATGAGGGTTGGCCTAAATCTAACGACTGACACCCTTATAAGACAAAGGACACAGAGCGAAGAAGGCCATGTAAAGATGAGGCAGAGATAGGAGCTTCAAGAGGCAGGGAACGACTATTCCCTAGAGCCTTCAGAAGGAACAGACTCCTGCTAATACCTTGATTTTGGACTTGAGCCTCCAGAACTATGAAAGTAAATGTTTCTGTGATTTTAAGCCACCCAGTTTGTGGTACTTTGTTACAACAGTCATTGGAAACCGATATACCAGCCAATGAGAGGGGTTTTATCGCTCACCTTTGTCAAATGAAGACACCCAGGCTCAAGAGACTGTACACCTGCATAGATTTGTAGAGCTAGTAGAAGACCTGGGGTTTGAGCCCTGATCCAAGAAACCCCCCATGCCTTCCAACCTCCCTTCAGTAGAAATGTTGGATTCAATTAGTTGTTGACTTTGATAGTTGATTAAAGTAATTCATTTCCACGTTTGAGGGAGATGTTGAGCACAAGCTGTGGCTACATTGTAGAGGGTATAGAATCCCGAAGGACCCCCAGTCTACCTGGGGTGGGAAGAGGAGAAGCAAGAACAGCTCTCCACCCTCCTTCTGCTCTGCTGTTGCTGGAGTACTGACATGGACCCATGCACCCCAGGACCATTCCTTGGGAAGACTTGCTCTGCCCCCTGGCCTCGCTTTCTTATCCAAACTCTTTCTGGGGCTCTCTAGATGTTCAGATGAAGAATCAAGATGTCTCTCTGAGGTAGGCCTCTTGTTATTACAGGGAGCACTCTCTTTCCCAGCAGATAGGGTCCAAAAGGCTAGTAGGGACTTTATCATAAGCCCAGTGTGGCACTAAAAATGTTCTGGCTAAAATCATCTGAGGGTGAACAGAAAAGCCTGGCTTTAGCCCAGGTGCACAATTTTTTCCCCCCATAGGAACATTTCTAAGAAAATGGGTGTTTGTCCTTATAAAATCACTTAATTCCTGAGGCTCTTAGGGGTTTTGTCATATTCGACATATCAGGCCCAGTAGTGTGGTGTGAAGTTCCTGGGGACGCTGGACACCTGTGGGCCCCATCAGCATGGTAGGTGGCTAGCCTGTAACTTGCTTTGGTGACACTTCTAGGGATTCAGTGGTGTCAGGTCATTTGGCTGAGAGGCTGGCAGTTTATTAACGTCCCTATCTCTGACTTGTCAAGAGTTACAAGGTTACACGCTGACAGGGGATATTTTTATTTAAAAAGTGGATTTCTAAGACAAGATCAGTTTTAGTCTTGGCAGCCCTGGTACTGTCACTCTAGGTAAAACTCATCACAAGTTCAAATCCCAGCTCAGTTCTTACCAGGCGGGTGTCCTCAGGCAAGTTCTCAAGCATTCCTGGTCTTTGGACCTTTCAGTTTTGAAAATACTAACCCATCTCAAAGGCCTGTGGTAGACTGAACATTTAAAAGTCAAACAGGAGCTAAAAATGGGAAAAAGCAAAGTAATAAAAAATGTGTGTTATCCTCTCCCCGATTTAATATTAAGGGTTATAATCAGATGTGGAATGACCACAGAGCTACATGCCCAAAGCAAGAAACAGATTATCCTAAATGACTTTTTTTTTTCTAAAAAGCTGTTGATCCCCTTCATTTTAGTTCTCATCTAATTCCTAGCAGGACAATAGATGGTGGGGAATAATAACTTATACCGAGTTAGCAGGTTTTGTACTTACGCGCAAGGTTGTGCTATTATTAGTCTTGTGAGATCAGGGGTCTATAAATACACGAGAGAGCCTTTCTTTGTAGTTATGTTTTACTCAGGGCCCTTGAGTTCTTTTGCATCAGGATCCTAGGGTCTTGCAGAAACAGCCTGCTGTGTCAGCTGGTCCAACCTCCTCAATCTGACAGACCGAGAAACAGAGGCCAGAGACTCATAGCCTCTTCAGGCTTTATTTGCCTTATCTGTCGAATGACAGTCCTTACCTTAGAGGTGTTTCTATACTTTAGGGCCTAGAAAGGTACCTGGCATGTGATGGCCTCATATGAACGTGTGAGAGGCAGCAAACCTCGGTAGTGAAGAGAAAATCTCTGTATCAGACGGTTGCCTTCATACTCTGGTCTTCCTTCCCCTCACTCTTTTGTGACCTTGGATGAATTAACTAAAGTCCCCGATCCTCACAGAACTGTTGCAAGCATTAAATTAGTTACTAGACATAAAACACATAGCACCTCACACCTGATAAGCACTAGACAGGGATTAATTCTTACTATTGTTATTTTAAAAGAGATTACATCATTTATATAAGATTGCCCATTTAGCGGCAGAGCCAGGGAAAGAATAAAAACTGTTAGCTCCTAACTGTGTGTACTCCCTACCAAACCAACGTTCCTCTCCAAGGAAACTAGTTAGACATCAGCCCAGGGTCCATTTCTAACTTCTTCGAGGCCATTTCTGACTCCTAGGACTATGAGAGAGCTGGATTGTTTATTTCACCCATGAGGATCATAGAGTTTGCAATACAACTTAATCGATAAGCTGTGAGTAAGGTGCATCAACATGCTGTACACAATTCCCGGAGACTGAGGGAGCGGCTCTGCCATTTGTCTCCATTAGGGGGAGCCAGAGAGAGAGAGAGAGAGAGAGAGAGAGAGAGAGAGAGAGAAAGGTGGAAGGAAGAGGAAGAGCTAGCCGCTTCCTGTCCTTCCTGTTCCTGTGGGGGTGGCCCAGCAATGGCCCTGCTGCCTGACTCTTCCTGAGAGGCATTGATTTCAACTTCGCATTTTTTCCAACCTTCCCTGACACCCCTTGTCAGAGATCTGAATTCATCCTCTAAGATCCCCAGGCACCAGGGCCAGCCACGCTCCCTTCCAAACTTTGAAAATGTAATAATGCCGACCTCCCTTTATTCCCCAGCCCGAGCTGGTGGGCGCTTTGTGCAGTTAGTACTCCTTTTATGCTTTTAACTCTTTTAACACCTGGTTAAACATTCCTTATGTTAAATTCTCACTATAAAGTAATTGGGGTGGTTTATGTCTTCTGAGACTCTGGCAGATACACACGTGAGCATGCATTTACAAAAATGAAAAATAATCCCCTGATGGGGCAAATCAAAAGTCTTTTTTGAGTGTCTATCAGTTACTCCATTCCCTGAAGGAAATCCGTTATTAGCGGGTGTCTGTCCCTCCAGAATTAAAAATAAATAAATAGAAATTTACACACATATCTGTACACAGTCATATATTGTAGAGTAGGATTACCCAGTGAAAATACAATGAAATATGGGGCGCCTGGGTGGCTCAGTTGTTAAGCGTCTGCCTTCGGCTCGGGTCATGGTCCCAGTGTCCTGGGATCGAGCCCCACATCGGGCTCCTTGCTCGGCGGGGAGCCTGCTTCTCCCTCTCCCACTCCCCCTGCTTGTGTTCCCTCTCTCACTGTCTCTCTCCCTCTCTCTGTCAAATAAATAAATAAAATCTTTAAAAAAAAAACATAATGAAATAATGTAGCATAAACACAAACATATATTAGCATTTAAAGTCCTTTTTCTCTTTTCTAAGAAAATTGATTTCTTCCATTTTCAAATCTTAATTAGAGTTAGATCCCAGCTCTCTCATTTTAAGTGTTCCTGCTTTATTTCCCCATTCAAAATGCCATGGTCTTTCATTTTTTTTCTTTGTTCTTGATATAACTTATGCTAGGTATAAGGTAAACACACAATAAATGGGGTCACAAAGAGAAGAGAATGCCAGAAGAGTTCAGAATAGAAAGAAATCCCTTTCAACTGAAGAAGCCAGCAAAGACTTCTTGGAAGAGATAGAATTTGGGTGAATCTTGAAGGATGTGTTGGACTTGAAGTAGGAAAAAAGCCGGAGAGAACGTTAAGCAGCCTGATGCATGGGATTCTCTATCACAGTGAGACCACCTGCTTTCTGCATCACGGAACAGGATTACACAAAATCCACAATGAGGATTGATCCAAGAAGAAACATATCCCCGTACATAAAACCATGAGATGGACCCAAGGAGCAAAATACCAATTTCCCCAGTCTAGAGTGGGATGAATCTATACTACCCATGTCGAAGACGCTGTAAGATGCATTTTCTTCTTTGTTTATCCTTCCCACACAGTTCGGACAGTTGCTCCATTGTCCCCCTCCCCCATTCAGCCGCGCAAGGCCCCTCCCACCTCAAAAAGCCCAAGCCCTCCACCAATGAACAAACAGGAATTTTTTTTTTTTTTTTTTTACATTTTCCACCTAAATTTGCAGACCCTGGTTTTAGCTTCAAAAATCAAGCAGCCCTGTTGCATTATCATTTGTAATCCCTTTAGATTTTCCCTTAACATCTCAATGAAATTCTCTCATAAATCCCCTTCTTTGCTGACCAAGTGTTATGCAGTTGCTGATTTTGCAAGATAAGTGCTAATGTAAAGTATGTCTCCTTTGAGTCTCTTTATCACTCGGTTGCTCTCTGCTCCACCTTCTCCATATTTCTGTCCTTATCAGAGCCGCACACAGTATTTCAGATGAGCCTCAGTGTTCTTCCCGCCAGGCCAGAATATTGACTAACCTGATAGCCTATCTCAAAATTGGTTTGGGGGGCATTCTTTTTCTCATTGTGGTGAAAATAGCTTGCCTTGTAAATGCCAGAATATATTTGTGCAGATTAGGGTTTTTACAAAGAATGGTGTCAACTGCTCTCCGGAAAGGTGTTTAAATTATTTGGAGAGGCTGTTTCAGCCATTAACATGTTCCTTTGCGGATTCACCTCGCAGGTTTGCAAGACAGTTTCTCCGCTGAAAATTTGTGCTGATTTCTTTGTAATTAAACAGAACTTTCTTAGCAATCCCTGCATGCGAGCTGTGGCTCAGAGCTTCAAAACGCTTTTCCCCTGCTGTTGAAAATCAGGAAGCCCATGGTCTCCCAGATCCTTTCTAAAAGCCTCTCTTAACCAAGAAGAAGCCTTCACAGCTCTGTCTTATTCAGCTGTTGCCACTGATAATTTCAAAGACATACTCACAGACTCTGCTCTGCATCAGGCAGCTGTTATGTGGTTACTGAGTGTTTGTGGGAGAGTTTGCGGCCCCATGTCTCCTTTCAAGTTTCCACTTGCATGTAGGATTGTCTGTTTGAGGAAGGTTTTGTGCTCCCCCCCCCCCCCCCCCCCGCCCTCCAGTGCAACGTGTTTCCTGTTTTCCTTGGGAGGGCTCTGCGCTGTAATCATTTTCCATTCCAAGTGCCTTCGAGGCGGATTTACTTAACTATTTTGATGCCTTCTCTGTGTCTGAATCTGCATTTCTGCAATACAGTTTTGGTGTTTGTTTCCTTTGGGCAGGAGCACATTCCCTGTCGCTTCTCTCTACCCTATCTGTGCACAAACTGCCTCCTTCCAAGACCCGAGACCCGAAACCTCAGTTTTGCTTTTCTACTGCTTGGATTGATGTCAAGATGATTTATAAAGCAGTCTTGCCCCAGTGCCATGGGCCAACGATAGCATCAGTTTAGCAGCTTCTGAACTGCATACCTGGACTTGCCTATTGATTAAGGCCACTACCAGATGCAGCTCAGGGCCCACGTTCCAGCCCGCAAGCCCCGGTTTATAAGCCAGTCATTTATGATGAGCATCATTTCAGTCCTTATTGCCCGATGTGCCCATGGCACTGTTTTGATTCACATTCATAGACTGCAGGCACCCCTAATTAAATCCTGTTGCTGTTGCATGAATTATTTTATCTAGTCCTATTTAATTCACCTCTCTCTTCTTTTGGAACTCTCTGGTGAGCTTCAGGCTTCATCCTGTAGATCTTTTGTCTATATCTGAAGCTAAAGCTAGATTGATTACACATTCTGGCCTTTGAATACTTTGTGCTAGTCCTCATGCCAGGAATAAAAAGCAACCTATTACCAATCTCGTTTTCTTCTTTCTTTCTTTGGCATGATCCAAGGTTTTTCAGATCACTGCAATCCACCTGAAGAGGGTAAGTGTTCCCTGAGAACAGTGCTTCTCAACTGGGATGATTTTGTTCCCTGGGGACATTCGATGATTTCTGGAGACATTTTTGGTTGTTTACAACTGCTGGTGGGGGTGATACTGGCCTTTTGTGCGCAGAGGCTAGAGATGCTGCTAAACGTCCTGCGATGTACATGATAGCTCCTCGCGACAATGAATTTTTCAGCCCCGAATTTCAGTAATACAGGGGCTGAGAAACCCAGCACTAGACCCTGTGGTTCTAGATGCACTTAAATGTGGCAATGATATATCTCTGTATGTCCTTTCCCAGATCCCTGATACCTGTTCTCTGGGTTCAGGCACCATCAGGCTATCCCTTAATAATATATCTCTACTTCCAACCCCAGCTTTAGGATTAGGCATGGGAGTGGTTGAAACAATGCATGCAGAGCCCAAATTTGCTGTTCATCCTTGTTACCTTCTTTATTTAGTTACACACGATTCTTTTGACCAGAAAAGAAATAATACAGCCTGCCAGTGGACATTCATTCATTCATTCATGGGTATTTTTTGAGTGCCTGTTATGATGAACACTGTGCTAAGTGCTGGGAGACAAAATCGAAATGCTCTTTTGCATTCTTGGAATATATAGTCTAGGAAGAAAGCATGACAAAATTCAGGAAAGCATCATGAAGAAAGCCCAGTGTGGTGATACAGACTAATGGGAGTGAGGGAGAAGGGGGCATGGGAAGTGGTTCTTAGAGAGGGAGGTCATAGAAGACCTCTCTGAGGGGGTGACATTGTGGCCAAGGAGGATCCAGTCATGCAGGAGCAGAGATGGAGGGTAGAACATATGGTAAGGACCCTAGGCCAGAACGAGCTCAGCCCTCGAAAGGGTATAAAGAAAAAAAAATGAGGCTCTGGGCTGAGCAATGAGCAACTCCAGTGACCTCACTGACCTAATCTAGTAAGGTAGCCCTCAAGAAGGCAAGAGGCAAAGAATTGCATGATAGACGTGTTGGTAGGAAAAGCCTTGCAGAGAACAAGAGAACAGCTCTCCTCATCAGAGGGACTGCGCCTGGCCCCCACTGGACAGGCCCCAGCTTCCTTAAAAGACTTAGTTTGCAAAGGAAGCATGTTGGGAGAGGCAATGAGCTGGGGACAAGGATTGGCCCTGTTTGCCATCTGGGGGTAAGAGGAGAGCCACAGGAACAGCAACAACCCCTCATTTCTCCACCTTACCATGGATAGTAGGACGGTCCTATCTCTATTCTTTCTACAGTACCTGGCATGTATCTCACTCAGTAACCCACAGGAATATTGATGCTGACCATTCCATTTATAACCTCATTCCCCATTAATTTAAGCAAGCCAGCAATGGCTCAGATCTCTCTATAAGGTGTAAATTCTTTTGTATTTAGAGACCAGGTTTTCTTGGTTTGAATGATCTAGCATATACCAACTTGTACTCAGAGCAATAGAGAACCCACTTCAATCACAGAGTGAAGTCTGAGAGTGCACTTTGCTCTGAGCTCTGGGGAGTGAGCTATTATGTTCCTTGGGTAATCTAAACATGACCTTTCCAAATGTTCCCATCTAAAGCAAATGATTTCAATCTCTTTCACCAGAGGAATATAGTCCTTTTATTATTTTCCTTATTGTTTCTGAGATGTGTGAGGTTTCCTACGTGCTCAGAGTTGTTCTTTGGAAATCAAGTCCGACCATTCCCATTGGTGTTCCATACTTTTACATCTAAATGGGAATTCTTATTCTTCCTTGGCTCTAATGTTAACTGGGATTTGTGTGAATGCCTTTAAGTCCTTTCCACAGCTCACACTCTACCAGACTTGGTTACTTGGGCTACCTGAGCCAATGTATAACAGGTACAGTGTGAAGGAGTGGAGGTTGGATGGCTGCAGACGCAGTCAAGAGGAATCTTGGCTCAGAGTCCAAAGTCATGACTTACTGAGTATCAAGTCCATGGGCCTCTGGCCTTTCCACAGGAGTTCTTTGGAAAACAACCAAAATAATTGCCCAATCATCTCTATCTCTGTCTCTGTCTCTGTCTCTGTCTCTATCTCTATCTCACTGTCCCTCTAGCATTTCTCTCGCTCTCTCTCTCTATCACTATTAATGTAGGCACATATAGCAATAAATATACTTCTCTTAATTGGGGCACAGAACGAGTAGGTAAAATAGAGTAAAAAAGGTGTTTGTTTGTTTGTTTGTTTTGAATCACAACAACCTGAAACCATTCTGTTTCTAAGTCTAAGGGACTTGCCTACTTCTGTGTTCATTTGAAAGGCGAGGGTCACTTTTCCCCTTCCATTTTGCTCCCTCCCACCACCCTTTGGTTTAGAAAACAGGAAGAGAGCATTAAGCTGCTTTCCAAAAGAAATGAGGGGGAGAACAATGGGGAAGAAGAAGAGGGGCCTTGAAATGTCACCAGTGAAAAATCTCCAATGGCAAGGTGGTGGTGGTGGCGGCTCTAGGACTTTCAAGGACAGGAATGTTTAATGCTGAAATTTACAGCTGTTTGTTTCCTCGTGTTGTAGTGTAAACCATGTTGCTCCCTTCGCTTCTCCTCCATCCCAGCTGCTGCAACACTCCTGCTTTATCCTCAAAGCCTGGTCAGGTGGAGTTTGAGGCCAGTGAGAAAGAGAAAGCTATTTCTCATCTGGGGCACGTTGGAGCAGAAATCTAAGAACAGCTTCATGAGAAGGGATGTGAATGAGACTGAGAATTTACAGGAGCAGCACATTAAAACTCTCAAGAGCACTTCTTGAGAACGTAAGATACCAGGAATTCATAAACATCCTGAGGAGGACATTGAACTTTTGCAGGAAAGAAAGTTCCTCTCAACTATATGTAGATCTGAAAGAATGGATACCTCAAGCTGATATCTGAGTTACTTAGCGGTCAAATAATTGTGAAGTAGGACCAGATATCTTAAGAATGCATATGTAACTTGACAGGTGAAGCACATCTGAGTCGTTCATTCATTATTCAATAAACACAATATAGAGCAAATGCTGGTACCTATACCAGACCTGGTAGCATGTAATGCTGAACAGGACAGACACAGCCTCTGACTTTATGGAGTTAACAAGTGTGTGGGAGGAGTAGAGGAAGAGGTGGGGAGAGACGATAAACATTTAAACAAATGGTCCAAATAATGATAGATTCTATTCAATGTTAATGGCAGTACTGTAATAGAAAATACCAAGGTGGGCTATTTAATGTAGGGTAGTCAATGAGGTTTTTTGAGAAAGTGATATTTAAGCTGAGAACAAAAGGCTGGGAAAGAATCCTCCATTCAACGAGCAAAGAGAAGAACACTCCTAGGCAAAAGGAACAGTGAGTGAAAAGGCCCAGAGGTGGAAGGAGATTGGAAATTTCAAGGACTTCATGGAACACCAATGACTAAAAGTTAAGGAGAAGGTTTGAAATGGTTATGGAACGAGGTCAAAAAGTTAGAAATAGCCATTCATGGCTTTGTAGGCCAAAGAATGGAGTTCATATTTCCTTGAAGCTCCATGGGAAGCCTCTGAAGGATTTTAAGCAAAGGAGTGATATCATCTTATCATCTCTGTAAAGAGAACAGATTGGCAAGGAGCAAAAGTGGAAGAAGCAAGACAAAAAGAAAGGCTATTTCAGACATCCAGGTAAGAGATCATCAGAATGGTGGCCGTGAGATGAAGAGGCATGAGCATGTGGGAGTATGGTTTGGATTGAAAGTGTAATTAATCAGATTTGCTGATGAATTGGATGTGGAACATGAAAATTAAGGGAATCATTTACTCAACAAATAAATACTGAGTGCTTACTATGTGCCAGTCACTGTTCTAGTTGTTTGGGATACATCAACAATGAAAACAGACAAAGATCCCTCCCCTTGTGGAACTTACATTCAACAAGGATCACTGGCCTGACCAACTACCTGGGTAGAAGTGTTATGCCTTTTTCTTGCTTGAGGAAGGCTGAAGAAGAAAGAGGGGCTTAAGGGAATCAAAAGTTCCATTTCAGCCATTTGCAAATACCTATGAGATCCCCAATGGAGAATTCTAGTAGTGAGCTGAATCTGAATTTCGAGGTGAAGTTGGAGGAATATTTGTGAATTGAGGAGTAATCAGCACATAAATGGTATTTAAAGAGATCTAAACCCATGAGAATGGATGAGACATATCTGGCCCTTGATAGGGTATAAAGAAAAAATGAGGCTCTGGGTTGAGCAATGAGCAACTCCAGTATTTAGGGGTTGGATAGAAGAGGGTAGACTAGCAAAGGAGCCAGAGAGAGGGTAATTAGTGAGTAGGGATGAAAATCAAGAGAGCTTTGGCATTATAGATGCCAAGGAGGAAAGGTTAAAAGAAGGACAGTGGGTAACTTCACTGAAAGCTGATGTGAAGCCCAAGCAAGACAAAGATAGAAAATATCCCTCAAGATCTGTCAACATGGAGATCTTTGGGAGTCTTGATAATAACAGTGGCAGCAGAGAGAAAGGAATGGAAGCCACAACGGATTGTGTCATGCGGGGAATGGGGGTGAAAAAGAGGAGACAGACAGTATTGACAATTCTTCTAAAAGGTTCTGAGGAATAGGATAGTGGTTGGAGGGTGATGCAGGGTAAGGAGAGGGTACCCGTTTTGTTTTGGTTGTTTATTAACTGGAAGATGACAAAGTATGTTTGTATGGTGTTTGGAATGATCCAGTCCAGAGGGAAGCATCATAATGAAGAGGAGAGAGGAGGTAATGGAATGAACCACCTCAAGGACTGGGATCTTAGCCCAAGCAGAGGGCTGGCTGTAGGGGTCCTTGCTCTGTGGCTGGAGGAAGAAGAGAAGGCAGATTCCCCCAGTGTATCTTATTGAGGAAGAAAGTCAGGATCAGGAGCAAGCCCTTCTGTGTCTGCCACTCCAGGCCTCTAGTGTTAACTGGACTCGGTGTGGCCAGGCTCCTCTGGCCACAGCTAATGTCACCAGCCAGAAGCAGACAACACAGCAATAAGGGAGTTTGAACTACAAACACATGCAACAGCCCAGAAGGAAGTTTCTGGGGTTCTAGTTTCTCCAGTTAGCCCTGCATCCTGCTCTAATCCAAGAGATTTTTGTCCCTGTGGGGGGGTGTTTAGAGGGCCTTCAGAATCAGGGGACATTCAGTTACTAGGACCTCATGTTTTCACAGCTGTGGATTTACTGTCACTCTGGACTGACCAGGCCCAGGTCATCTGGGCTGAGGTATCGCTTAGCCAACAAGCAGCTTTTTTTGTGGTAGGGGAAAATAAAGACTTCCTCCATACTTCTCTCTGGGGCAGGGAGAATTTGATGAGAACCAGACAGCTATTGAGAAAGGACATTCTGGGACTGGTGAGAAAGAATTGGATAAGTAAGGGTAGGGCTCAACCAGGGAGTTAAGCATAGCAGCAGAGAAGGAATTTGTTGTTGGGAACAGTGGGGGTGGGCAAGGATTATTAGATACAGCAGGTTTTTCTGGGCAGGTCCTACACATGCTTCAGTGTTTCCAGTGGGGGGAGAAGGGACGATGGAAGGAAATTACAGCTTGGACACCTGACTGGGCCAGAACTGCTCTAGGGTTTTACACGTACCTTGACTCAAGCCTCACAGCAACCCTGTGAGGTATTTCCCCCACCCCATCATTTCACAGGTAGGCAAATTAAGGCTCAGAAAGTTACTATGTTTATGACTCCATAACTAGTAAATAGCAGATCTGGAATTTTAACCTGATTCTCCTTGGCTCCAAACCCTACGCATTTGCCATAATGGTGCTCCGTCATTGTGGGCCTGTAGTGAGTGGTAACTGGTGGAAAGGACAGATCCATGAGATCGTCTTTCTGGTGAAGGGCTTATCAGGTGGGACAAGTTGGTGCTGGGATTCAGCCTGAGTGGCCACGTTGCTGGTGCCCCAAGGGATTTGTACTGCCATCTTTTCTTCCCTAAGCAGCTGCGTGGTGACATTCGGAAGAGTTTCATCAATAAGCTCCCAAGAAGTCTTTGACTTTGAGGGGCTAATCGGGAAGGAAAAGGACAGACTCTCACAAGGAAGACTGCTCCCTATTTTCCTCCCTTTTCCTCATTTCAACTTCCTCTCCTTCCTGAATTTGCCACATTGGGCTGGTAGGATTTAGAACCCCCCTGCCCCCAAGAACTGGATTAAAGCCCTCCCAGGACCCATTTAGCCAAAGCAAACCTCCTATGACTTAGCCATGCCAAGCACATCCTCAGTGTTTACATGTTGAATAGTTTATGATTTGCTCTACATCTGATCAGGCAGAGTCAACTACCAAAACTGCTGATCCGTGGAAACTTCACAGCCTTTCCGGGCATAATAATGGCTACAGCTCATTCAAAGAGAGAAATAGCCTTTGATGAGCAGAGCAAGGACAAATTAAGACGTGACTCTCACCCAGTATCTAGATAGTAGCCTACTGCTGCAGGTTTCACTTGAAAAGAAATGGGGCTGGGGAGCGGGGGAGGTTTCTGTCACCCCCTCCTAAACAGCAGCAGAAGAACCAGGGTGGAAAGTGGCCAGACCACCAAGGACTTCTCAGTGTGTCAGAAGCAAAGAGAGACTGTTGCTAAGGCAAATCTTTCTGTTACCTCTTCTCTTCCAACCTGTGGCAGAGTCCCTCATTGTCTAATTGTCCTTACGTTTCCGTTCTATTCTTTAGCAAACGAATCCCTCAGGTTTAGCGGGGTGAGGAGAGAATCCCAGTTGACGGGAATAAATGCTGTATTTCCCAGCCTCTTGCAGTCGGATGTGGCCCATATATCTAAGCTCTGGACAGTGAGATGAGAGTAGAACTGCCCCTTATGACTTCCAAGAAATGTCCTAAAAGGGAAAGGTATGTACTTTCTTCTTCTTCTTTCCAGCTTGCTAGAATGTGGTTGTGATGATTGGAGCTTGAGCAACTACCTTGAACCATGAGGTGGAAACTATTATTCAGAATGCTGGATAGAAGGAGCCTGGGTTCCTAGTGATTGTGGCACCAAGTTTGCAGCCTGGACTGCCACTATATAAGCCATTGATATTTTTTGGCACTTGTAGTCAAACCTAATCTATCTTAGTGTACTTTCTAAATGCCCCTGATGGCCCCTGGAAAGACATGTATCTTGCTAAAACAGCCTTACCAGGAGAGGGAGAGGCAACAACCTTTGCACTGTGAGGAGCAGTGATTCCAGGGGCACTGCAAAACTCCACTGTCTTTAACAATTTTCTACCATCTGTCAGCTGGTATGGGAAATCCCACTTAATTTTATTTATTTAGCTCAGTGATGTTCCAGTTTCTGCTGTTTATGGTTCTTCGATCAAACTTTACATCCATGTTTCTAAAAGCCTGCAGGATATCTCCACGTGGGGCTCTGGCCAGCTCCTCAAACTGGACACATTAAAGCCAAACTTCTTCATTCTCTCTCTCCTAACAGCCTCTAGGCCTGGAAGAGAAGTCCTGCACTGGGCCTCAGGCATTATGGGGCTCATTTCCTCCCTTCCTCTGCTCTGCCAGTCCCCGCAAGGCAAGAAATCCGTGGGGCAGGGGAACTCTCCATGTAAAGCCCACATCCCCCTTTTTTTAGACCACATCTGCCTTGGGATCCAGGACCCCCAAATTCCCTGTGCCGATAGCCTCAGGCCTGCTTCCAGGGCCTGTGTCAGCCTCTTCCCTGGGTTGGTCACCCCAAGAATGGGGTGGGCAAAGGGAAGATGTTTCCAAGGAGTGTGGATGAAATTCGAGCCTGAGGACTGGGATGTCCACACGGGTCCTTACAAGATCCCTCCCCAGGTGGAGCAAAACCAGATCAGAAAGGAAAAGGGGTCGTGTGGCAGGTTGGGGACTAGTTCTTATGTGCCTCCATATTCTGGCGTAAAACTCTGAGGAGTTCAATACACTGAATTTTCAATCTGGACTTCAAGGACACTATGAAGGTATATATGTCCAGGTAAGATAATAGAACGTGTTTTCTTTAGCAGTTAGTTGGCTTAATGTAGAACTTGAAAATATTTAGACGTCCTATATAAGGACCTCCATTCGTACTTCTCCTTGGGGCCCAGGTATTCCAGGTGACACTGCCTGGGACACAGAGGCCTGTTGCCCCAGGGAGGGCATTGGGAATCCCACCTCTCCCAGATGGGAGATTACTAGTCAGATGCTCTAACTGGGGAGCAAGAGGGTGCGTTGGAGCTCAGGTCAAAATGGAGTCAGGACACAGCTTCTTCTAGAAGCAGGGAGCATAAAGAGCAAACCAGGGAAGGCAACCAAAGATGGAAAGAAAGTGGAGCAGGAGATGCTGAATCCAGAAATTCTGGCCTGGAGGGATGGGATGGAAAGGAGCTCCTAGCCACAAAGGTGGAAACCAGGGACTGTCAAGGCTGGAAATAGGGAGGGCAGAGGCCAGGTGTAGAGGACCCTGCCTGAATCAAAGCCTTGCTTCTGCCTCTCTGTTTTTGCATCTTGTCTATCCAGATAACTAGTCTGATGGCTGTCCAGTGCCCAGGAAGTGAAAGGGAAGAATAGCTCTAGACAAGCTCGGTGGGGCCCATGCCAGTGGGGAGGAGTGTGGGGATTCAGGCAGCAGGTTTTGGCCCAGTCCGATGCGTAGTGGCACTATGCATCTAGGTCATTTTATTGACTGAGGCTTCCAGCCCCTAGAAGAGGATCCGGGAAGAACTTGGTAGGGTGTCAGGGCTGCGGTCAAGGACACTGAGGGTCAGGGAAGGCTTCCAGTTCCAGCAAGCCTACAGGGGTAGAGCATCAGGTGTATGGACTTTGCCAGTGTAGCAGGGAAAGGGACAAGCTATGAACAAATATCAGAGAGAGAGAGCCGTTGGCCAGCTCCAGGCAGAACTATGGCCATAGCAACTGCTTATAGTCTGTGTCTATTTTTGCCAGTAGAATGGCTGGATGATTGGATGGTACTCAGGCCATGTTTGTTTTAGAAGAGCTTTAATGTCACCACCAATCTCTTCTCAAGTCATGGCTTGCTTCTGAAGTTGGAGAAAGGGAAGTGGTCAACTGAGAGCCGAAGGGATTCCAGGAAGTGAGGCTGAGGAGTCTACAGGACCACGGGAATGTGGCCATGAAGGGGGCCCATGACTCCCCTTCTGGATCGCACTCTAGGTATCTAGGACTCTAGAAGTCTCTGTCCAAAAGGCCCCTACCCCACTTTCAGGGCCCATGCAAACCTCTGCCTGGGTCTGCCTTCCTGAGTGTGGACCATACTCCCCTGCCACATTCCTCAGCCTGACCAATGGCCAAAAACACAAACTTGGTGGGGAATATGGGTGGAGCTTAGGCATGAGGGCAGAGATATCCACATAAGTGTGGTCTTAAGACGCCTCGAAGTGCAGGATGGAAGAGAAAGGGTGGGTCTGAAGCCACCATGTCCTGGGAAGGAACTCTGAGGTCTGAGGAATTCTAAATTTGAAACCAGCCTTCAAGTTCAGCGTGAAGGTGTATTTGTCAAGATACGAGAATATACTATATTTTATTTAACTGTCATATTAGTTTACGGGATAACTTCAAAAATATTTATACATGGGGCAGGTGGGTTTCCATTCATCCTCTTGCCCCAGGAGCTGCAAATGTCGGGGGGGGGGGGTGTATCAGAGGAGTGGGGAAACTTTTTTGGTGGAAGTACATCCTATAGGCAGAGAAATCGTCTAATGATCTAAAGTCATGAATAAATGCGACACATGTGCCGCATGCTCAAAAGACCTCCCCCAGCACGGCGACGGGGAAATTCTGAGCAGAAGGTGAAGACCGCTGCCCAGGGAGGGCGCAAGCCCCGTCTTCCTAGCTGCCAGGGCACGAGGCTTGGAGGGCTTTGCGTGGGCTTCTTCTCTCTGGGAAGCACAGCACCTACTGTTTCACTAACCTACTACTGGGTATAGGTGAAATTTTATCATTAGAGGCAGCTCTTTATAAACAAAGCCTCTGTGTCCCCGTCAACACTTGATAAGGCTGACATGCATCGCTTTGAGGTTTTCATCTTGAGTTTTCAAAATCCCTTCAAAAGCATTACCTTGTTTATTCCTCACACCCAGCCTGTGAGTGGCGAAGCAGGTTTCATCATTCCCATTAGCAGATGGGAACACTGAGATTTAGGGGAGGTTCAATAACTCCAGGATCTCACAGAAAACAGAGGGAATGACCTAGCAAGGAAACCAGGCCTGGTTACTCCTACCTGAGTACCCCTGTCCCCTCACATAGCCCCAACTGAACTCAGAAATAGCAGGGCCAGAAGAAAACGCCAGCATTTCTTTTCTGAAATAGCCTGTGGGCTGCATCTGCTCAAAGGTTGGCATGTGTATTTACAGGACTTCTTTATTCCCTTTGGTTAATGATATTTAATCACACGTACCGTGCAGTAAGCCGGCATAACGGGGAGAAATGTATAGGGCTCAACTAACAAGTAATTTGATAAAACCCCAAAGCTTTTAGGGAGCAAAACTGATGCATTATATAAAGTTTCATAAGCCAAAGGTAAAATTAAAGTCAGAGAAACTGCCTAAAAATGTCAGGTAGGTGTACTGGACCATGAAGTTTCTTTTTCTCAGGCGGTTTCAGGATCTGATAACTTAGCAAGATTGAAACCTTTATGTGTGAAAGTTGGATATATAAAACAAGCCAGCAATCAGAGTGGCCAGTGTTCCTTTGGAGAAGCTGGGGACTTTGATGTCTCCAGTGAGCCAGATAATGAAGCCTTCTGCTGTGCTATCCAGGGAAATGTACAGCGGCTGTTCATGCAATGAGGTTCCCATCACTGAGAGCTCTAGAGACACTACGTCCCCCAAACCTAGTGGATTAAACTGACAATCACTGATTAGCTCCTGATTCTCTCCACTGGCCATTTGGGCTAGACTCACCTAGGCAGTCCTGCTGGGTTTACCTGGGCTCACTCACTCCCGCGGTTGTAGTCGGCTTCCGGACCGATGGGATGGCTGTGGCCTATTCAAGTTCAAGCTTGCTTACATGGTTTCCAAACAATTCTGAACCCTCACGTGCAGTCCATTTCAAGCTTCTTTCTGTATGTTTGCTAGTGTCCCATTGACAAAGGCAGTCCCCAGGACCCAGTGTTAATGGAATTCAAAGAGATTGTGACCCTTTTTTGCAAATCTACTATGGTCTTCACAGGTCACTCAAAAGTCTCCTGTCATTGTGGTATCAGACTTGAAGTCCGGGATTATTATCGAAGTCAAGCTCCTCTGTGGACGAGGTGCTTCGGATAGACTCCTCCAGGGCAGCACCTCTTCCTCTGGAGACTTATGAACTAGAACTACAAGGATCTCCGTCCCCTCCCCCTACTCACACCCACCCTACATCAGTGGTGAGACCGTTAAGACTCACCAAACACTCTCAGGTATAAGGTGAAGGATGAGGGGTAAAGAGTGGGTACTAGTCCAGCAATTCTGAAATCCAGCGGGGCGCATGCTGCCAGCTTCCCTGCCTCTGGAGACAGCAAATGTGCTTGACTGCTGCCAGGCTCCACTCCCCGGAAGTACTCCTTCCCATCCCTTGTTCTCCGTTCCTCCCTGGGAGTGCTCACCCATCTGTGGTCGGTACCGATCCTGTGAGGAAGCATAAGGTGCGTTAGAAAACATCCCCGCCCTCAGGGGCGCTGACTGGCTCAGTTGGTTAAGCGTCTGCCTTCAGCTCAGGTCATGATCCCAGGGTCCTGGGATTGAGCCCCGCATCTGGCTCCCTGATCCATGGGGAGCCTGCTTCTTCCTCTCCTTCTGCTTCTTCCCCTGCTCATGCACATTCTCTCTCTCAAATAAATAAATAAAATCCTTTAAAAAAAGATCCCTGCCCTCAAAGGACTTACCACTTAGATTAAGCAAAAGTCACAGAAGGTCAATATTAAATGTTTAACCTGCAGACACAAAGTATTCTGGAAGGTCAGAAGCACAGAACAGAGTAAGATCTGATGCCATGTTAGTGATTTCTCAGGTGGATGAGGCAACTTAAAATGGGTGAACACTTTCCATTCTGGACTATTGATTAAAACCTGGCAGGTTTGGCCTGTATAGTTGGTACATGATTTAGGTTTTCAACAATATAGTTACTAGTTCTCTAGATCAACTGTCTAGTTTTTAATAACATCCTTATTTGCTCTTGGCTTAAATTATTTGAGGGACCCTCAAGTTGTCCCCTCTCTCCCTGCCCCCAGATTTGAGTCTTCTAGGCTTGAGATTTTGACCATTAAAACTGTGAAGATACTGCATAAGGGCCAATTAATTGATCCTTATATTTTAAATGGTATTTCATACTAAGATGCCCTAATACAGTGGTTCTCAAGGGTACCTACCCCTAAGGCCGTTTGGAAATATGGAGGAGAATTTTCAATCGTCACAATGTTTAGGGGTTACAGTGGCCATTCAGGAGGTAAGTGTCAGGGATTGTGTATACTCTGCAATATACAAGACAGTTGTGCATAGTGAATAATTAATGCATGATCTACGTGTCTTTAAATGTCCCAACAGACATCAGGGTGGGTGAAAAACCTGTTTATAATAATCTAAGCCTAAAGTCCAACTCTATATTAAACACAGACTACATTAGGTAGAGTTTAAAAATATACTGAATTTCCCATGAGTGCAACTACCATGCAAATGGATGGAAGATTATACTTTGCTTTGTTGGGAATTTAATAAAAATTTTTAGCTACTCCAGAAAACTGTATCACTGACAGCAATACTGCTTGGGGCACTTGAATTGCCAACATAGCGCCTATAAAGGTTGGCAGTTTTTGCTGTTGCAAGCATAGTAATTCTACCCATAGGTACAAACATCTGACTTTTTCATTCTTTTAATTCAGGCATGTCTGAGCTTTTATATACTGGAATATATTTTATTTTATTATAAATAACTTTCCTTTTATCTCTTAAAATGACAGCTATGGCATTATATTGATTTTTTTAAGTTACAAGTAAAGTTAAGATACATTATCTGTGATTATCATCTCAAGATAGGAAAGGCGATGTTATAAAATACTTGCTCTAAAAGGAGATACTGAGTCTGACAGGGTTTAGAAGCACTACCCTAATACCCGAATCTCTCTCAGAGGGCAGAGTTTAAATATGATAGGGGCTGCGCATTCCATGAAGTCCATGGGTAAATAGAAAGCTATCTTTCACTTTGGAAATGCTTAGAAACTAGATGAGGCTCTGATGGGTTTTCTTAGCACACTACTAAAGCATGTGATTTAAAAAAAAATAGGTTTAGAAGGTATTTTCTTATTAATTTTTACTTCAATATGTTCCAGAATTTAGCCAGGTGTTTATGACCTCCTTAGATTCTTCCAGTAAATAGCCTTGGGTTCCAGATGTATGGAAGCAACTGTCCTGTGCTCAGTTTCTCGTCCCCCTCCCCCAGACCCAGGCTTGGTTGTGAGGTTGGTGCTGCTCCTGCCCCAGGCCGAGAGGAGCAGTGATTCCCAGCAAGGCACTTGCCTCTCCCAGTGTTCAGGAGAGAATGAGCCAATCTGATGCCTGAACAAGCCACCTCTGGCTCTGAAACTGGCTTGTCTCCAATCCGGCCCTACATCTTGTTTCCTGGGTTTGACCCACATTTTGGCCATATCAGCTCTACCGATGCTAACCTTCACCAAGTTACAGCTTCCCCCTGGGGCTTTTGGCATCCCCTACTCCAAAAAGGAGGACGAGAATACATCCTCAGAGGAGACGAATGGTCTGTGATATCCCTAATTTAGATAAGAAGTGGAAATTTGGTTATTTAGTTCCAGAGTCACTGTTTGTCCCAATTTGTGAAAACGAACCTTAAATAATCTGGATTCCCAAACCTTGACTGACGAGATTCGATCATGATGGATGGCAATTTTTTCATCACAATAGAAAGAAGTTGGTCAATCTGCTCACCCAACCCCTTTTCATCAGTGTGGGTCCACCAGGAACATTTCACTCTGCTCTACTTCCAGACTTGCGTTGGCCTAGCAAAGCTGTTAATCTTCTGTAGATAGTAAATCAGCTATTTTACTTTTTTGACACCTTCCTTTTCCATCTCTGCAGCACTGATAGAGGCTATAAACTAACCAGTTGGCATTTTAAAAGAGCCCTTCTTCCTTCCATCCTAAATGATATCTTTCGGGAGGTAGATGTATCTTACTCAGCTTTAGAAGTTTTCTTTTTCAAAACTTGGTCTATCACGCTTGGTAGGTATACTGTAATCCATTGCAGGCTTTGCACTCTCTATACTATGTCAAGGTGAGTCAAATGACGTTTTTAAAAGCCATGGAAGCATTTGGGCTAAAGAATGTGCCGTTTGTTCGGGATGGAGAGGCAATACTTTCAGCCACTGTAGGAGGTATTGTGGCGAAGTATTGAAGAAATGCTTGCCAGGCACGGTTCTATTCCAAACAATAGACAGAGGGGTTCCTGAGCTTCAGATGCGTGCTGGTGTTACTTCTCTTTCCTTTCGGGGAAATGCCCTATGGGAAGAAGGGGGGGCAGTCCTCAGCAGCCATGTTATATCAAGTAGCTTTCCCTTCTGGCTGAAGCTCAATGATACAGCAGTGGACACAATCAGATTCCAGAGGGAATCTCCACTTTGGGATTTTTGAATGGAGATGCACAGAGACGGGACCACTTGGAGATGATTCACGCCAGTGGTGGCCCTGCAGAGAGGTCCATGGACTCCTGCCGCCAAGATATTAGCCAGCGGGCTTGGCTGTTTTCTTCATCCTCGGATTTTGGGAGCTGCTTCAGCATCCTTTCAATAAATTACCCTTTTTACTTAACTTAGCCAGAGACTGTTTCTCTCACTTGCAACCAAAAGAATGTTAACTAACCAACAGACTATGGCAGAGAATACCAATGTAGCACAATGTCTGCCGCACGTAATGATGGAGGAATGAAGACAGACAGCCTGTCCGAAACAGGTAAGTCTTTTCATCATGGGTGTACTAGTGACCTTGGTCTCCAAATTAAAAAGCAGGAAACATGATCTGACTGGTATGAATATGCTTAATGGGAAAATAGCATAACATATTTGAAAGCAGAAGTCTCTAGAAATATGTCAGATGTGTGGTTACTTGGTGTCTAAGTGTACATACAAGACAAAAAAAAAAAAACCATAATGGGGCATAGAGAGGAGGAGAATAATAGAGGAAACCATTCTAAAATTAAAATGAAAAAACCCATTTTGCTTCACCTTGGGATGGTCCTGCTTTCTCCTGCTAACCCCAAATTCAACTTTCTCTCACGAGGAAAGCAGGAACTGCATATTAATGAGAGTTCAACTTTACATTCTTATGATCAGTGAGAATAGCCTAATATTCTGTGGGTCACATGGGGTCACCTTCCTGTGCTGTTTGTTTGTTTTAAATGCAGCAGAAAAGCTGCTTTGTCTACAGCTCTGGAGGTCACTGGTTCCAAGGGAGAAGGGCGAGGGAGATGGAAGGAGCCTGTCACGGGCTGCTTGGAAAGGTGCCTTTTCAGATGCCAAGGGTAGTTTAGCTTCCTAAACCTGATTATAGGGGGTCATCCCTAGAACATGCCCTACTCTTGGTCCTGTGAAAGAGTTAATCTCCCAAGTATTGACTCAAAACAACAGAGTACCATAATGCAGATGCCATGGCAACATTTATGATTTGCCAGGTGATCCATTTTTCTTTGTAAGTTTAATGTTTTCAGTTCGATAGGTGATAACTCTGATTGGATTTATGCATCCAATAATCAACTGGGAAATAGTCCTGATTCAATAAGATACATTATACGGTTGCATCCATTTCAGTAAGTAATGTGTCTGGATTCCTGTACACTACTAGGGAATTCCTCAGATTTTTTTTTAAAGAGGGCTATATCAGATTTTTAGGACAGTATATCTATCTCAGAACAAAGACAAACTATTGCTAGTAATATAAGCTGGCTAAGTTAGTCTAGTTTGCAGTAATGCAGTCATTTTGAGGTCTAATTCATGTATACTGTTGGTAAAATCTGGTGAAATGAAGATGTTCATAGCCTCTGATCAAATGAAGGATGAATCAGTAAGAGCAAATGCACTCTTCAATATTCCACTAGTAGTCTGACTAGTTAGAGTTTATGTAATTTGGAGAAAACAAGCAGACACAGTAACCGCCTCAGTTAATGGGATGTTCACTTTACAATCATTGGCATGGGAAGAAATGCTTTTAACCCCAATGGCGCCTTTCCCACCCAACTGTGGTAGACAACAGAGTGAAACCGTTACTACAACTCACACCCTCCTGATTCCCTGTGAAGAGTTCAGACTACCTCTGCTCTGAATAGAAACCATCCTTTTCAGAGAAATATACAGGCAGGTTCAAACTTTCAAAAGCCCATATATCTTTTCTTTTACTTGGAATGTTAAAACTTGCACAATAGTGAGTCTATGCATGAGGATCCATTTTACTGTTCCTTTTTGGTTTTCTGAAAAAGAACAAGATTCTAATATTTATCAAGTACTTCTTACATGCCAAGCACTTTTTAAGAGCCTTGCACGTGTTAACTCATTCAATTCTTATAGTGGTCCCATTAAGTGAGTGTTGTCGCCATCACCATTTTACAGCTGAGAGGTTAACTAACTCGTCTAGGGTCTCGTATATTTCACGTGTGCTGGAATTTTAAGGTCTATTACCGGGGTCTCCAGGGGAAGCAGATACACTAAGAACTTTAGAGTTGAACCACAAGCCAGAGCATGTTTCCTCTGAATGTGCCCCACCTCCGCTCTCCTGTTTTACCCACCCTGCCTTAGTAACTGTTTTTGCCCTCTCATCTATTTTTTGATCAAATAATGTCTTTACTTTCCTCTCACAGTAAAGCACACCGATTGCAAGTGTAAAGTTTGATGAATTTTGACAAATGCATGCACTTGGAAACCAATATCCCAATCCAGTTATAGAACATTGCCATCTCCCTAGAAAATTCTTACCCTAGAAAATTCCCTTCAAAGTCTGCAACCACTCCTCTCGGACAACCCCTGCTCTGATTTATATCTCCATATATTACATTTGCCTGTTACTGAATAGAGTGTAGGGGTCTAGCTCCTTTCACTGACTAGTCTTTTAGAGATTCATTCATGCTGTTGTGTGTATCAGTAGTTTCTTCCTTTGTCTCGCTAAGTAGCATTCCATTGTGTGAATATGCCGTAACTGGTTTATCCATCTTTTTGTTGATGGACAATTTGATTGTTTCTAATTTTATGCTACAATAAATGATACTGAAATAAATATTCTTATTTCAGTATTTTTCTGGACATGTTTTCATTTCCTTGGGGTAAATATCTAGGAATAGAATTGCTGGACCAAAAGGTAAATATATTGTGAACTTTATAGAAAACTGTCAAATAGTTTTCCAAAGTGATTGTATCATTTAACAGTTCCATCAGCCGTGTATGACAGATCCAGTTGCTCCGTATAATCTCCACACTTGGTATTACCATCACTTAAAAGAAAGTAATTTAAAAATTCTTGACCACTTCTATCTCCTTAGCGTTGCAGTCCCACTTTTGAGTAGAATAAGTTGACTGTGGGCCATGTAAAAATAATGTTCACCCACTGCTTCCCTAAACTGATTTGAGATCCAAACCAAGAGTGAGGCAACTGCATTTCTCATATCTGCTTTGCTTGCTTCTCTCTGAAATTCTGGCAGAAAGATGTAAGTTATTGCCATCTTTAGAAGTCTTGAAAATTAACATAGTGGTTGAACAGTTTCTTATGCGTGGTTGTAAGAAGAAAGCCATTTAAGTTGGGCTAATTAAAGATAAGTTTATTGTAAGGATACAGATGCATTTCAAGGTGCCCAACTTTAGCAAGTAGAGCTAAATTTTACAGAACCAAAAAGTGATCAGTACAATTCTCTTTCTTTTGCTCACTTTCTTTCTCTCCCTGTTTCTCTGGCCCCATGTGCTGTCTCTGCTGCACCTGCTTCATGCTTTTGTCTTTTGAAAAATATACTATTACATCTGTCCCTAAAAATAGCAGCTTCCATCTCTGATTACAAATGGCATTCTAGTTTGCATATCCAAAACCAAGAGAGAGAATGTGATGGCCTCAGATTCCGGGAGATTTCAACCTTGGTCTAATCAGCTCACACTGTCTGATAGGCAAGTACACATTGTTCTAGAGTTCCTTCTGGTCACAACTGGACATCCTCCCCAAGAGGAGCAAGTAGGCAGCACGAAAATGATAGGTGGGTAGAATGGCAGTCATCTCCAATATAAGGTTTTGACAAGCTGGGATTCATTTAATTTCTCAGTTACCAATTATCACTATCTTACCTTTAGCCTTGTAATTTGGGATAGGTTTACCAAATGATGAACTACTCACCTATTCCCATCTGTCAAGAAAATGTTATTGTATATACACTTTTATTATAATTCCTTCTAAATTATATTTTATAGATGTTTTGGAAAAATATATAAAGGGCTCATATCCTTCAATAATAATTCAGTCTATCTTAACACCTACTCTCAATACCTCACAACAGTGCTTTGTGAAGCCAAATGATAATTAACTATGTTTATTTTGTTGCCAGTGTGAAGCTTTGATAAAAATCCTGAAAATGATCATTCTTAATGAAACCAGTAGGGAAATGATGCCTCATATTTACTATATATGTTCTCTTTCTTGTATGGAACATTAAAATCATTTACTTAAAGATTATCATTGAACTTTTTGCTTTAAAAATAAAAATCCTCACATACTTGAAGTTAGAGAGAGGCTAAAGAGAATGACTTCAATTCCTAAAAGCAAGATTTGGGTAATTACCTTTTGGTGCTAAAATATTACCATAAAATTATCATAAAATCTTTCTTAATTTCTCTCTCTCTCTCTCTCTCTGTCTCTCACACACAAATGCACACATATACACACACGTACACAGAATTACAGATGTCATAGACGTTAAACAATTGGCTCTTAAGAAAAGTACATATATTTAAGGATTCTCAGTTATCTGGGTATGAACTACCCATTTGTAATTATTTGTGGCAAATGGCTAATCCTGGGTTAATGTACCACTGTCAACCAGCATACCTGGGCCATTCCTACCATTATAAATTAGTGTGTGGTCAGGGATAGCACATGAATTTGAACATTAACCTAGGGAATATGCAATTAGAAAGACCTAGCTGATCATAATTTAGAGATGCTAAGTACTATACTATAGAATGAATGAGAATAATTAATATTAATATTACATATTTATAGTGCCTCAGTTTTCAGAGTGCTTTCATATACATTATTGAATTTAATTTCCAAACTCTTCTTTGTGATAGTCCAAGAACATAAGGATAATATGAAAATGTACCGCTGATTTACCAGTAAGCATGCACTTTGGCCTTTTTGCCAATACTCCATTTGCAAGAAAAGGAAATAATTGACTGTGCTAAAGAGCAATGTGCTTTTGAATGATCTACTGTTAGCATTATCTCCATCTTGGCTACCCCCCTCCACTAATGTGGCTGATTGGGGGGATTGCATCGCTGACAACAGTTCCTAAAACCAGTCAAATCTGTTCTTCATGGCCTGCTTCTGTGCATATCATAAGCACTATAGATTTAAAAATCATTAAAAAATGTGAGTATCAAAATTTTCTTAAATTTACAAAACTGATTTATTATCCTAACAAAGAAAGCTTCTCCCACAGGAGAAAATGTCCTTCTAGTTAGGACCTTTCCAAGTTTCTTTATCTTAATGTTCTGCACGGTAGAGAGTGGGATAACTATGCAAGGAAAAAAAGGAGGAAAGCAGATATGTTTGCACAGCCTCTGTAATTGCTTATACTCTGGCTTTTCTTAGATTTCTTGGTGAAAAGAATTCACTTTGATCAAGTTCTTCAAAGCTTCCAATTACCTACAGGATAAGTGTAACAGATACCAATTTACACTGATCATAATTTAGAGATGCTAAGTACTATACTATAGAATGAATGA